>NC_056599.1:10634634-10634717 GCF_018340385.1 Cyprinus carpio | reverse complement strand
TTAACAATTTTGATTCGTCTGTCCACAGAACAGTTTTCCACTTTGCCACAGTCCATTTTAAATGAGCCTTGGCCCAGAGAAAA
>NC_056599.1:10633609-10634505 GCF_018340385.1 Cyprinus carpio | reverse complement strand
AGTGGTAGACGAAGTACACAAATCAAGTACTTGAGTAAAAGTACAGATACGTATAATAAAATAATACTCCAGTAAAAGTAAAAGTACTCCTTTTTCAATGTTACTTGAGTGAAAGTACAAAAGTACTTAATTTTTTATGTACTTAAGTAAAAAAGTACTGATAGATAGATTTATTTAGCAATTTTATTTAGGCTACTTAATTTAATTTTATATTAGCACATTTTTTTTTTTTATAATCCTACTGCTCAAAATACCTGGAATTTTCTCAAAATAACCACTACACGGAGTCAAAATATATTTTTGTTGTTGATATGGACTACGCTGATGAGAGTTATGTAGTAATGTTCACTATGAAGCTTACACTGTGATGTACCTGAGAGAAAACAGATTTGTGACCCTGGACCACAAAACCAGTCATAAGGGTCAATTTTTCGAAATTGAGATTTATGCATCATCCGAAAGCTGAAAATAAGCTGTTAGGAAAGGATGATATTTGTCTGAGATACAACTATTTGAAAATCTGGAATCTAAGGGTGCAAAAAATTCAAAACTTTGAGAAAATCCCCTTTAAATTTGAATTTCGGAAGAACATTTTAAGGAAAAAATAATTATATTTTCATAATGATTTTTTCCATCTCAAACCTTGTCTGTGGTGTAAACACCCCTGGCCCAATGCCCGAAGAGGGCATCACTTCCCACTTTGATAATTACTGTCGTTACCATGTTCTGAACATTACATCCTTTCCTTTTCCCCAGATGTAATCTATCTAGGTGGTTGAATAAAAATATTTGAACTTTATTTTTAAAAATTACTTCAACTTAGATTCCGTCACGTTATTTCTCTATCGTCTATTTTTTATTGTTGAAATCTATTTTATACACCATAATTTTCGTTT
>NC_056599.1:10494270-10632609 GCF_018340385.1 Cyprinus carpio | reverse complement strand
TTTGGGAAAAAAATGTAAATGGAAAAGTTCAAGCCTTACAAAATGCTCATTATGAAACAGGGCAGTGTGAGGTTTAAACCCAGAAAAATAAAAAAATTTGATCAAGAGAAGAGAACCCCCCCCAGGCCCTCCAAGATGTAGATGAGTTTGTTTCTTCATCAGAACAGATTTGGAGAAATGTAGCGTTACATCACTTACTCAGCAATGGATCCTCTGCAGTGAATGGGTGCCGTCAAGAGAGTCCAAACAGCTGATAAAAACATCACAATAATCCACAAGTAATCCACACCACTCCAGTCCATCAGTTAATGTCTTGAGAAGTGAAAGGCTGTGTGTTTATAAGAAACAAACCCATCATTAAGACATTTTTATCTTCAAACCATTGCTTCTGGCTAAAATACGATTCCTTATCCATAATACTGCTCTCTCAAGTGACAAGTCCATCTCCTGTTGCCCACTCACATCAGAATCCACTCACATATTTGCTTGGAACAGTTTTGAACTGTTTTCACTTGTAAACTGTGCTTGATCATGTGCCTCAGATATCCTTCAGACACAATGACTTTTTTTTTTTTAATTATAGGAGAAAACAGTATGGATAAAGGAATCATATATTTTAGCCAAAGCAAGATGTTGATGGACTGGAGTGGTGTGGATTACTTGTGGATTATTGTGATCTTTTTATCAGCTGTTTGGACTCTCATTCTGACGGCACCCATTCACTGCAGAGCATCCATTGGTGAGCAAGTGATGTTATGCTAAATTTTCTCCAAATCTGTTCCAGGAATAGTTCACCCAATAATGAAAATTTGTAAGATTTGAAAATATGTAGATGAGTTTGTTTCCTCATCGGAACAGAAATTGAGCAATATATTCAGTGAATCTACATCTACATCTTGGATTTTTTCTTTTTATTAGCTCATTTAAATTTTTGGATGAACTATTCCTCCAATCAAGGTACTAATATGGCACTAATGGCAAAAATAACTCCTATAGTTTTATATATATATATATATATATATATATATATTATATATATATATATATATATATATATTATATCATGTATGTATGTATGTATGTATGTATCTGTCTGTCTATCTATCTATCTATCTATCTATCTATATATACATATATATATATATAGCTATATATATAAATGTGTGTCTGTTAAACTAACAGTAAAGCATGGTGCTTGAAATGCCAAGACCATGGGTTTAATTCCCAAGAAATGCATGAACTGATAAAATACCACGCTATAGGTTGCTTTGAATAAAAGCATCTATTCCAGAAAATGCAAGAGCTGATAGAAATATTTGTATAACTTGAATGCAATGTAAGTTCCTTGGATATAAGCACTACTGAAAGCATAACTGTACATATAAATACACCACAACTCACTTTCAGCTCAATTCTGATAAGAAACGCACACTTCACACCTTCACAGCATTTCCTGATGGATAAAATAAAGTGCCATATCCCGCACAAATATTTCATTTCCCTCTGAAATACGTCACATAACTGAAGTGAATTGGGTTGCTGATGTCTTTCATGTTGCTTCTAATAAAGGGGGTTGTAATCAAGGAAATTGCCTCATTGCGTTCCTGTATCTGTTATTCAGTTTTTAAAGCTTGAATGAAGATGTAACAGCTCTTTTTTGCTGCACTGCTAGAGTAACAAATGTGCATATATGACTGTCGCATTCAATAGCAGAATGAAGCCAGTGTCCTTTTCCCAAACAATATTAATCTTAATGAGTTAATAATGTCATGAGTCTGCGCGCCTGTTTGAGGACACGCCCACTGATCACATTTTCAAAACAGCCCTGTGCTATATTCCCCCAGAGCAAGGGAACCCCCACAACATCAGGGTAAAGCTTGTGAAGTCACACTCACACTTTTACACGTTTCAGACGGCAGGCTGAAGTTTGCCTGCGCTCAGATGTGATTGTAGAACTGGTCTGGAAGCTGCATTGCAGCAGCTCTGGGTCGTCGTGACTCCAACTCAAAGGGAGGTGTGGAGTAAACTGAATGGGGGACTGTGAACATGTTCAAAGGGAATGGGGTTTCTCAAGGCTGTTTCTCGGTTTCCAGTCTTTGTGGGGTGTTTCAGTAAACTGAAAGTGTGAGTAGAAAACATGTGTTATTGAATGAATATCACAAATAGATGTTTTGGGTTTTCAATTTCACCCCATAATCAAAAGAAAAGAAAAGAAAAAAAACCCCAAACAAATTAGTTTTGCTAAATTTATGTCAATTTTTTTATGCACTGTGACATCATTTTTATGGCAATTAATCACATGTATTTCTCAATGTCATTTCTGATATGCATTTGTATGCAATGTATAGGTTTGTTTAAATCAATGAATTAAAGGCAGATCTCTCTCTCTTTGCTCTCTCCCCTCTCTCTTTTCTCTCTCTATACTTTATAATATATATTTGTTGCATTACAGTTAAATAAGATTTTTAAAACCACTTTTAAAAACTTTTTATGGCAATCAAGCATACCCAGCCCCCCAAGCTCCCCCCACCCCCCAAAACACACACAAATCCTCCTTACTGTAATGCATTTAGATGTTTTAACCATAATTCTCAATAAAATTTTGCAGTGCACATTTTTTTTACATCTTTTTTTCAATGAAATATACTGTGATGTATAGCATTACAGTTTTCTTTAGTTTATTATTTTTTTTTTTTAGAAATGTATTTAATTGCATGAAAATAATGTGTTGAATAATTCTATGTTCCTTTATTTTCCTCAAGGAAAATATCCCCGTTGACTTTGGGATGAAATAAACCTGGAGATTTCTTGAGAGGTTTGTATAGAATGGATTCTATGATACTCTTCATTTTTCCCAAAAAAACACTCCTTTTTCCCGAAACAACATAATCTACTCAAAGAACAAGCAGTGTACTTCTGTAAGAAACCTGTCACCTTTCTGTGTCATGACCCAGCAGCTCAGGCCCGGCCTGCTCTACGCACACACAGCCTGCAGTTCTCCAGGGAATTCCTTTAAAACAGTCTTCTGAAGTTTTTAAGTATCTTAGCCTTCGCCGGCTTCCAAAACAACATAATCACTTTGATTCACCCACAGTTACTGCTGAGCGGCCGGCATAACACGCAGCCAAGCAAAGAGACTCTATTAATAAAACATGCGGATTAAAGATTTATGGTTTTTTTTGGGAATAATTTCAAAAACTGGGATCAACTTTTAATTACAAAATTGGTGGATTTGGTGAGTATTACGGGAAAACATTGTGGAAAAGTTTCATAAACCCTTTGGCAAAGCTGACCGGAAACCAAAGACTTCCAGAAACCCCAAACAATGATTATTTAATTACAATATGATTGATATGTGACCCTGGAGCACAAAACCATCATAAGTCCCAGGGTAAATTTTGTAACAATAGCAAACAATCACAGTATGGGTCAAAATTATTGATTTTCTTTTTTTTCCCAAAAATATTAGGATATTAACTAAAGCTCATGTTTCATGAAGATATTTTGTAAATTTCCTACCATAAAAATCAAACTTAATTTTGCTTGTAATATGCATTGGCTAAGAACTTCATTTGGACAACTTTAAAGGCGATTTTCTCATTATTTTGATTTTTTGCACCCTCAGACTCCCGATTTCAAATAGTTGTATCTCAGCCAAATATTATCCTATCCTAACAACCTTACATCAAGGGAAAAGCTTTCAGGAATGTATAAATCTAATAAAAAAAAAAAAGAAAAAAAAAAGACCCTTATGACTGTTTTTGTGGTGCAGGGTCACATATATTGATAGGAATTATGGTAGAAATGATTTAAAATTGTTCTTATTTTAATCTATCTATCTATCTATCTATCTATCTATAAAAACAACGAAAAAAAAACCAGACAGACGGACAGATAGGGAAAGAAAATGTGATTCTATCTAGTGGTGTCAACGCTAAATTGGTCTAGTTGATTTCATTTTGCTCTCAGTATGACAGCTGTGTCTCCCCCTGCATTACACGTCTTGATTAGACCCCACCCCTTCCCCCCTCAGTCCCCTCCACATCCAACCCCTTTTGACAGCTCTCGGTGAGCGCGTCAGCCTTGGGGACGCGCTCCGACGCAGGCACTGCGGTTTGAGAAGAGCCCACCTTCTTATGAATGCGTGCGTGCTCGCCCCCCTTCTGTTGTTCTCTCTCCGGGCGTGCACGCACGCGTTTATCCCCACCTCTCAATGTATTTCCAGCATCTGCTGGATTTGGGACAGACACCGCGTCGGATTGCGAATACAATGGAGTCTCACTGATGTCTGATGGCACCGGCGCCCGAGCTGCGCAAAAGCACACAAGTCAACTATGATACACTGGCATTTTCACGAGTGCCAATTAGCTGTGCGCTGATGGGGAGCATAGAGGAACCGGCTGAGAAAGGGTTGGTTGGACATCACAGGAAAAATGACCGTGGAAATGAGTCCTGAAGAGAAACCAAAGAGCCACTTCACCACTGTGAGTCTATGGAGAGAGAAGTGCAGACTTTCTGTCTTCTCTACGAGGAAAGAAACTAAATGACTTCTGACCAAACAAAGTGATTTCATTCTTCATTTCAAGCAGTTTACAACGTGCATTGATAGAAATGGCTTAAACTGGTTTTTAAACAGCCAAACCTGAATTAAGATCACAGTGTTTTAAGTCTATGGAATATACTGGACATACAGTCTGTGCATCTTGAATGATAAGTTAATTCATATCGCAGTCTTCATGATTTTTATCCCGTTACGCACGTTTAATTCGCAATAGAAGCGCCTGAAAGATTCGGAGCGGGAACTCAGGAAAGGTCGGGGCTCCAGTCGGGAGAAGATTTACGCGGACAGGCCGTTTAAGAAGAGGACTGGCTGAATTCTACGTATTTTTTAACAACAGTAACGCTGTTGTGGCTTTTATGTCCGTCTGACAGGACGCGGAGTCAAAAGAGGGGAAAGGGTTTTCTTTTAAAAACCGTGTTGAGTTATTTTTCTCAATTTTCTTAAATATTTTAGAAACAGATCATGTTTTCAACTTGGACATTTTTTTTTTTTTTTGACAAAAAAGTAAAAGTGCTGGACTTTTAAATGTTTACTGATCAAGGTTTTTTGGGCTTTATTATGCATGACTGTGTCGGATATGAGGAATGCCATACTTTTCATCGAGCATAAATGCTGACAGTCCTCTAAATGGTCTCATAAATACAATTTTCTTCTTGAAAACCAATGTAATGGCTCATTTATGGGGAAATTGTGCACTTGGGATCAGAATGGAGTTAAAAAGTTCCCTAAGGAGTCAAAGCAAACAGTCCTTGACTTGAGTGTTCATTTTTGTGGTGTTATTATGTACTTTGATTCATCAGGAGAGCATTTTTGATTCACTTGTAGTAAGTCAAGATTCCCAAGTGCTTTGGATAAACCCCTCCGACCCTGTCGTCAAAAAAGAAGAAGAGAGAAAGAATGTATTGCGTCATGAGGTGGAAATAACCAAAACTCAAAAACCTGGAACTGTCTAAAATGCATGAGTAAATTTTTCTTCATCTAGTCGGCAGAGCTGTTCGGTGCCATCTCCATTTGTTTCCCCCTTTTGATTCTTTTTCCACCCAAGCACCTTATTTTCATCATTTTTTGCATTTCTCCCAGCTTGCCTCTGATCTAACGTATCATGCATCTCCTCAACATCACATCTGCTGTTTCACAACAGCGAAGTAAGCTGCGACTCCAGCGGGATGGTGCCCTGTCTGTGCGGATCAAACGGCGCAAACCACACAAACAGCAGCGTGGGAGTCTGGGGCCAGGGGCCATGTGCAGCATCATCGGGGGCTCCAAACATTGCAAGTACAGCATCTCCTCCAGCTGTAGCTCAGGCGAAACTGCCATCCCAAACCAGTTGTCAAAGGCCTCGGACTCAAAGGAAGATGCCGCAGCTGTTCGAAGGTCGGCTGGACATTTCCCGGAACCCCAAATTTGACTCCAACATTCTGGAGGAAGCCTGCCGCGACGCTGCCTCCCTCAAAGCGCAACGGCGCTTCCGCTGTGTGTTGTTTTATTTGGCGGCCGCAAGCCTCCTCTGGGGCTGTTTTTCATCGTAATGCTAATCGATGTGACGGACTGCCTTCTTATGCCCCCCGGCTGCCTTCCTACTCCTCTGCTCTGTCCTGTTTGTCTTCCGTTCACCCCCGGGTTTTCGCCCACTGCTACAATCAAAGCCTCGCTGTTGCTCATCGTGGGACATTTGCCCTCACTTGCACCTCAGATCCAGACCTCAGGCTTTAGTGACTTTAATGTTCCTCCTTGAGGATGAAGAACGCGGGTGACTTCAGTGTGCGAGGATAAAACCTGACGGTTGAAGCCACCCGCAGTGGAGGTCAATCCTCCTTGTTTGTCCCAGTTGGCACCTTCTCTCTAGCATGGAGGTGCTTTCGTTTTCTACAGTTTCCTCCCGTCCGTTTTTAGCTTCGGGTCCTGCTCGGCTTACTCTACTCAGTGCTTTTTGAGACTCTTGGCTGGATACATTTGATTCAAAGGCAATGGCTGGAGGAACTCCACCGAGGAACATTTGGAACGCTCTACTGGCTGATTCCAGGAAGGGCCATTTTGCATCTCTGCCCATGTCATTGGCATCCACCTTTTTATTATGTCCCAAGTGCGTTCCGCAGCACGTTCCTCAAGGTCGGCCAAACCATCATGCATGGGAAAGGCTTGGAGGTGGAAAAAAGGGCCCCGAAGGAGCGGATGATCCACTCGGTGATGCCTCGTGGGTGGCTGATGAGCTCATGAAGCAAGCGATGGCGACAATGACAACTCGGTTAAGCGCTACTCCGGGAGGGGGTCATTGGGGGGCGCCTCAGCCCAAAGAGCACCAAACCCAAAAAGGGCTCGATTCCTGGGCAGATCATCTTTCGGCCGTTCAACATGAAACGCATGGAGCCGGTCAGCTCCTGTTTGCGACATTGTGGGATTCACCAAGATGAGTGCCAATAAGTCGGGCATGCCCTAGTGGGACTCCTCAACGACTACCGGACGCCGTCGCCTGTGTGAGCTCCGTGTTGCGAGAAGATCACACGCTGGGGGGATTGTTACTATTGCGTGGCTGGTTGTCCCGAACCAAAGAGGACCACGCCTACTGCTGTGTAGAGATGGGGGTTGGGATGATCCAGGCCATTGAGCAGTTCTGTCCAAGAAAAGAAAAGATGGTGAACATGCGTGTTGGCGTCCACCGGGCACCGTGCTTTGGGATTTGGTGGCGCTTTAAGTTTGGGTCTGGTCCAATGATTCAACTTAGCCAATCTTATGGAGCAGTTGGGTGTTGCCGGGAAGGTGCACCTGTCGGAGCCACGGACAAGTTTTTGGATGACCGGTACTTGGGGAAGATGGGCGAGTTACAGAAAGTTGGGCAAGTGTGGTTGAGATCCAAGGTAAGAGTGCATTTTTTAGTGACCAACACGTGTACACTTGTTTGCATTGTGCTTAATCTTTGTTGGAGGGGCTGAGTGAGACACTTTTGGCTTTTGGCTCATGTAGCTTTAAAGTTTCTTGCTGCACTGAAACTTTATTCTTCAGCCTGCGTATTGTCCAGTGTCCTCAGTGTTCATTTGTCGAAGTGTTTTGTTGAATCTTTGCCCCTGTGTTTCGTGACATTTTTTTTAAAACGAGGTGCTTTTAGGAATAACATGCTGTCTAACCTTTTCCGCTGCCTTCAGAAAGGGACTATTGGGATTTGTAGAGTCGTTTTTCCTCAAAGGCCCTGTCATTTTCACGTATGTTTCGTGTTTCCATTCAGCGGTGAAAAAAGTTTTGCAGTGGGCAATTGGGCAAAATCATCTGTTAGCATGCAAGGGCTATTGTTTGAAAACAGGGTTGCTATCTATCCGTTCATTTAAAAGGGATAGTACACCCCAAAATGAAATTTCATTTACAAAACCCCTCTTGTAGTTTCATATGTATGCTCCTCTATGGAAACAAAAGAGATTAAAAAGCAGCGTTCTTATTATTTTTCCACGGTTGTTTAAGTCATACCGTATGCAACATAGGGTGTAATACTGCACGTTATAAAATATTCATTAAAATTTTAATTTTTTTTAGTTTAAGCTTTAGTTTTTTAAATGTGCATTTTTTATATCACAAGCAAAATCCCCAAGTTAATCACCCCTCTCGATACATATTGTCCATCTACATTTTGCTTAAAAGGGTTGAAATTTTTTACTTAAAAAATTAGCATTTGCAAATTGCAACCTTTTTTTTGCATGCAAAATAAGTTACATCAGCGTATTGTACATTTTTTTAATTCACATTTTTTAAATTTTCAAACTAACCTTTTTCCTTTCGTTTAAGGCTGGCCCTCACTTCTTCAATATTGGTTTTTTCAAAGCACTTGACATTTTTGTATAATGTCGGCCGAAGCTGCATTTTTAAATGAAATTTAAACTTATGCAAATGGTTTCCTTCATTTTGTTAATTGTACTTGACTCAAAGCAAAACCCAATAATTGGGCGTTGAGTATACATTCATCATCTACCGTAGGAATATAAATCCCCCCAATGTTGTTATTATCCATTCAGTCATAATTGGCAAAGATCCCTTCATTAATGAGTTTGCCATACGGTAATTAATATCAAATGTTAATTCTCATTTGCATTTACTGACAATGGCCCATGACTTGACCTCTTAAATTAGCAAGGGGCTATTCGTTTTTAAGGAGCCGAAATGACCCATGATTTCCCCAAGGATTTTTGACATCTTTAATCCGCCATGCTAAATTAAGTGCTGAAGGATACCAACCACCTGTTTGTAAAGTGATAAAGTCACTTGGTGAAACCAAAATCGCTAGGGCAGAACAAATCTCGGCTGCACAGCATCATCTCGCCGTGGAGCCAGGTGTTCCTTAGGTCCTGCGGTAAAACTGGATTGATGGCGCGGCTGTCGCCCTTGAAGACTCTGGTGTAAAGTGCCAGCACCCCTCTCAATCGAGAGGATTGGGGTCTCTTGAGGAACTCTGCTATTTTTTTACTCCGTTTCCTTCCCTCAGCCTTATTTAAAGGAAATGACCTTCTTAAATTTCCCATGGTCCCTCGTTTCTGATACTGTCAACTCCTCTCTCAATTTCTTTCCTTCACTCTCGTTTTTGTGTGCCACTCATCTGTATCTTTCCATGATGTTTTTGTTTACAGCTTCATGACTCAAATGTCAGCAAGGTTTGTACATTCATAACAGCTTCTTTTCAACACCACGAACTTTTCTGTTAAAATTCCACTGGCATTTTCATTTTCGCTCGGTTAAACACACGTCCCCGAGGCCTGAAGCTTTAATATATGACTTCCTTTCATTAATCATCAACAAATGATTAAGTGCCGACATTCTTTCCTTCATATCTTGTATTCATTTGATTGCCCCCTTCAGGCGTTTATGTTTTTTTTTTTTTTTTCCTCCTGTTCACGGGCGGGAAAGCTTAATTTTCCCACTCCGGAGTGTTATTCAGCCCCAGCGCTCAGGATTTATCTTCCCTCATGGATTTGCAGGCCCGTTGAAAGAGCTCTCCGTCCAAGAGAGACTTCAACTCCAGAACGGCAAAAAATCTTCCAGCTGCTCGCAGTAGCTACGTAAATCACAGAAAGGGAAAGTAGCGAGCTTGTGTGGGAAAATGGCAGACCTGGGAAAAGGACTGCCCGGTCTCGAGTAAATCCCCACCGACCTGGGCGCTAATCACAAAACGGCAGTCTCCTTCAGACCCGATGGTTTCCCTTTTGAATTGGCCACGGGGTTAAATGGGAAAGCGTTGGCTGGGCCTGACTTCGCTGCAAGGTTTTCAGTTTTGCTGGTGAAAACAAGCTGCGCAAACCAAAAAAAACACCACCGGGTCCTTCCTACTGTGCAGTACATTTTCATGTGAAAACCCAAAACCCCGAACCAAGAGCCCTTGAATCTAAATTGGTGTTTTTGCACTTGTAAACCTTGTGTGTTTGCTTTGAAGGCATCTCTATATTATATACTGCTAAAAAGTTATTTAATTTATATGCACATGGTACAGTTCTCTAATTTTTGGGGAAAAAGATCACACTTTATACTATTTTGGATAAATGCAATACCAATGTTAAAAATGGAAAGCAGTAGTTTTATTTTCATTTAAAATATGATATATGTATTATGTAACATTTTTTATTGTATTTAAATGTCCTACTTATGGGAAAATGGATCAATGTATAAATACTATTGTATTTTTTCAGTAAAATTTTGAAAAAATATTAAATTTGCATAAAACATTACATTTTAAATTACCTTTTCAAAATCTTAAATATGGAAGTTAATAATTAATTAAGTATAGACAACATAAAATATATTTTATATTTTTTTTTTTTACAAATTGCACTGCTTTGGGAAACAATTTATAAACTTATTTTAAAAAACAAATTCTTGAAAATTTTTTCTTTTCTTTTCTTTTTTTTTATTTTTATAAATATTAAACCTTTTTGGTTTTTTTTTTGTTTTGTTTTTTGAAGACATACCGAGCTGTTACTTTCACAAGGAACAACCCACCACCAAATTGTCACGCTAATGCTAGGAAAACAGGTCTGAAATAATAGAGAGGGGAATGATAAACTGTACGTCACAGGGCGCCTCCAGTGCCTATCAAGAAAAACAATATCCTGACCTCACACGCTCTTGTATTGCGTGCATGCGGAATAAGTCACTTCGTTTCCACAATGTCGTCTGGTCCACTTCCAAAAAACCACAGTCTGCTTTTAAATAGCAAAATAAGAATAGTCTAACTGCTGGCCTGGATAACAACACCAGCCGATGCATCACCCCAAAGGGAGGACGAGGCCTGACCGTTTGGCTCTTTTTGGAAAACAATTCATTTCTTGTGGCTCCATGATGAGAGATTAAAGTGTTTTTTTAAAATAACCTCTTGGCGCAAGAGCTCTTGAGCGTCTGTGTATCTTTGTGCCTTCCACATCCCGTTCCCTCCCGGCCTTCCGACTTCCCCGTGTGTGTGTGTGCCGGCCCCTGTTGTGTGGAGTGCTCCTTTGAGTGGAATGGTGGCTATTTTTGGCTGTTTCTCTGGAAAGTACCTGACTGTGCCCTGGTCCTCCTGTGGTTTCAGAGAACTATGCCACCTTTTTTAACGTTATCCAAAACTCGTTTGTCAGGCATTTCAGTTCCCGCTGAAGAAAGAATATGGGTCATATTTTTGTGGCCCACAATATTTCATGTGAACTCAGTTTAGGAGATGCAGCCTGTTGTACCACCAAGCAGGTAGATAGCTTAGCGTGACATAAACCCTTTCTTATTTTTCAAAATAGATTTTGCATTAACAAGCTGCTTTTTTTCCCAAAAATTAGCATTACTACAAAAACTTCACTCCTCGCATGAAAGTCTTATTCATTTTAGGAATTGGCTCATTTTATATGGTTGTTTTTTTTCAATAAATGATTCAAAATCAATGAAAGGTTCCTGTGACATTTACTGATGATTGACTGTAGTTTTTAAATAGAAATATTAGGGGGCAGCTTGGGTTTAGAGAAAGTGTGGCTGCGAAATAGTTAAATGTTTTATTTTGTATATTTGCTAGTATTATTATTGCATTGTTTAAATTGATCTGTTTACTGTTGACTGCTGTATGCAATCACGGGTGTGGTTTTGAAATGGGTTTAAAAGCTTTGTTCTTCGCTAAGTGTTTAGCGTTCATCTATGTATAAATGACTACATTTGCTATTTTCTTTGCTAGTTTATCGTGTTGGGTTTCGAAAAAGTTAGCCTAAAAGTTGTTTTTTCGTTATGCTTCCTCTGCTAAGTGTTTAGCATTCAGCTATGTAAATGGTGGTTTTCGCCGGTTTTATTAGTTGTATTTTGTGTAAATTGATCTATTTTTGTTGTTGCTTTAAGCCATCACTTCAATTTAGCTACTTTTTGTTTTACAAATTGTACATTTTTAAAAATTTCATTAATATTTTTTAATCAAAATAGTTTCACTGTATTAAGCTAATTCAATATGAGCACTCGTTTGAGTTAGTGCGGTTACGAAATACTTCAGTGATGTTGCTCTTTGTTACGTTTTTTGCATTTAGCTAAGTAAATAATGGTGTTTGTTTATTTTTTTGTTAGTTTATCATGGTGGTTGCGAAATAGTAAAATGTTTGTTCTTTGCTAAGTTTTTAGCATTCAGTTATGTTAATATGGCATAAAAGTCTTCGCTTGTTTTATTAGTTCTATTTATATTTGTTTTTGTTGTCTGTTTAATGCCATCACCTCAATTTAGCTACTTTTCGTTAGTAGTTTGTAGTTTGTGGAATAGCATTGACTATAGTTTAATTATAAATTATTAGAGAAAAAGCTTGTTAAGAGGCAGTGTAGTTGAAAAAAAGTTAAACTGTGTTGTTCTTATGTATATCATGCAGGATACCACACATTCCAACATAATTTCATACATATCCTGCACAATAGGCCAGCAGAAACCGTTGTTGGTGTACAACAGAGCCTGAAGGACGAAGGCCGGGAGAAGACGGGGTGAGCGGGAGCACGGTAAGGCTAGCACCGCATTGAGTGCCGGTGTGTAAGGATTTGAGGGCAGCGTTACTATTGTTTAAGGTACTGACGTATCTTTAATTAGAGCCGAATTAGACTACGGAGTAAGAGAAAAATGGGAAGGACAGCGGGCAATGATAACGAGGGTAAGATCCAGTTTTCAATTAGCATCACCCAGACTGGCAAGGATTAGTCGATGGTGCCGTGTTGTGGTTGAATATAAGTGGCAGGCTGTGAATTTGAATTGCGATCAATATTACTCGGAAGGCCTAAACGGCGGGGGGGGGCGGCAACGGCTGGGCGGTACGGGTGGTAACTGACTGACGTGGAGCTCGTACACATCATCCCAAAAGGAGGCACATTGCAACCACGGTGGTTGGGCTCCCAAAGGAGTGTTTTTGGCAAGAGAGGAGAGAGATGGAGAAGAGCGCGAAAGGTGGGGCTGGAGGGAAGGTAAACTGAGTTTTCAGCAAAAACCCACCGCCATGATGCTTGATGTTTTAACAAGATTTGCTATAAACATTGCTATGACATTTCCATTGAGTGTTAGAGTTGTGCCTGCTAGTGTGTTTGGGGTCCTGTTTGTTTTCTTGGTTCTCTTGTTTTGCACATCTATCGTGAGATAGGATTGATCTAGCCTGTTCCATATATCCTTGAATCCAGTTTATTTTGTCCTCGCCTCATTCATTAGCATGTTCTGATGCCGGGTGCTGGTGGTACACTGCAGTTAGGGGGGCATAAAAGTTATTGGCCATTTGTTTGGTCACCTCAACCTTCGTGCAGATGGGCGCTGCAAGGCGTAAAAATGAAACCCATATTATCAACCTACAGTCTGCTCTGTTTCATTCTGCAAATGACTCATGTGCCCATTCATTTCACTTTCATCTCGTTCATACCGATGGCCGCCAGTTGTGGCCGTGCGTTTGTTGTACGGTAGAACAACCATTCGATGTGAGGACGGACGATGTGGCGCCGGTGCCCTTCACAAGGAGGACTAGAAGGCAAGGCAGGCAGTCCAGCGGGAGAGTGGAAGGATCCATAAATGGGTACTGATTGAACCAGACAACCAGAAATACCACAATAATAATACAATGAAATCTCCACAACCTCTCTCTCTGCGGTAATATTCTCTCGGGTGAGTGGCAGAAATTTGCATTAATTCCCAGCAGTGCAGTCATAAACTCAGAAAACTGTCAGTTTCTCCAAACTGGCATGCGCTCAAGAGAGCGTAAGGTTTGTTAATTGAATCGACTGAGATTTGTTTTGTTTCATATCTCGAGATGTGCTGCAGTCCTTGTTATCATAAGTGGCGATTTTGACATTGTTTTAAAACCTGATGGGGGGGTAGTGTGTGTTAGTGTGTTAAGGGACTCGTGACTGGTTATTTGAAGTTTTCTGGTTCAAAATGGTGCGTTAGCACTGGTTATAGATTGATATATTGTTCGAACCTAATGTTTCGGGATCATTTCGAGCATTATTGATTCAACTTGATTAATTGTATATCACCTCATAAAGTGGGATGTCAAAAATCGCTATTGATACACACGTTTATTGAAATGTGCTACAGAATGGGAAACTCAAAAGTCTTTAGAAATGTCTTTTAGTTCTTTTACTTGCAAGATGAAGTTATGCTGTTGGGTTTGTAAAAAAAATCTTATCTCTTTGCTCACCAAGGCTGTCATTTATTTGGATTTGACCAAAAGTAATATTGTGAAATGGTATTATATTTTAAATTAATGTGCGTTTCCTGTTTGATATCTGTTTGAAATGTATCGATTATTGCTGTAAAGCAAAGCTGAATGTTCAGCATCGTTCACTTCCAGTCTTCACATGATCCTTCATAAATCATTCTAATATTTTGCTCAAGAAATTTTGTTTTTTTGATCATAAGACTGTGGTTAAAACATAATCAAAATCATAATGTTTTTGATTAATAAACTAACTAAAATGTTAAATTTGAAACAGAAAGTATAAAAGGCAAACGTTTTTTAATTTAGCATAATGAACGAAAAGTTAAAATTTGTCTGGTTTGCCAAAGGTCGTTTAAACCCTGCTGCTAGCTGGAAACTACACATTCTGTTGCTACAAAAAGCTGGTCTTTCTTTATTGATAAAATGATCAGCTGGATTTCCCCAGGATATTTATTGACGACTAGTGGAAACAGAACAAGGGCGGATTTAATGTTCAAAGGAGCGAGTCGACTGTGAAGACAAGGTAACTTAATTCTTTTAGGCAGCTGTGATGACAGCTAATGATACAGGCTAAGAAGTAAATACATCCTTGCTGTGACGGCGGGCATCTCCGCATCATGCCGAGGCCGCTGCTGCTCTTTGATTTGTGCATTGTACGGTGCGTAGCGCTGAAGGTGACAGAGATGACACCAGCGCCGTTTTCGCGGCGGGACGCTGCAGGGAACCGCGGACCGTCTGCATCTGGGCGGACACGACTGACTCCAAGTAAGTATCGCATAAAGCCATTAAGAGCATGTGAAAAATTAAAATTGGCATCTGTGGTTTCTCATTCTGACGTAGCTCTTTCCTCTGGTCCCCTGCGGTGTCTGCACTACAAAATAGCCAATGTTCTGCTGCCGTGAATGACGAATCTTATCCGGTACTTAGTGGAGGTTTCTCTTTTTTTTCCTTGAATTGTACCCGTGAGGGATTGTCGGGCTCCAGGGCACCATGATTATACTGTCATGATTCATTCGCAAACCCGGGTTCAAACAAGGCGAGAGTTAGGAGTTAGCCTATTTTGAGCATTACAAGGTTATAATGCTATTTGTTAACAGGCAACCGTTAGTGACCTCAACCTCAGGCAAATCAGAATTACTAGCCGAGACGCCTTACATATATATCTGATGAAGTCTTATGAAAGCGAAAATGATCAGTCTGTGACAAGAAACTAAACATTATCTACAACATTATTAACTGTAATCCAGCGCATCAGGCAAACAGTCTAGTGATTATCTGGTTCAGAGAACGAATCATTCTTTTGATGAAGCATTCTAGGGCCTAGTATGAACCAGTTGTTACCAAATCGCACTGAACTGTCGAAAACACAGTTACTCAAGTTCCTCAATCAGTTAACTTTCGTGATTGGGTCTGAGCGTTCCTCTCTAGACTCAAAAATTAGCACGGGAACCATGACTATGTGCCTGCAAGAAGCATCACACATTGCAAAAAGGGTGTAAATAAGAATAGTTACTTCGGAAAAGGTTAAGCTTGAAAAATTTGTATTCCTTTTATATGGCTTTTTAAAACAATGGAAAACATCCAAGTTTCACACAATCGGAATTGTATACTTTGATGATATAATTAACTGTGTATATCTGTTGTCATGTGCACGCTTTGTCACATCCAACGAACAGTTGAATTGACACCAGTTCTTATCTTTAAATAAACACTGTCTTGAAAGAGTCAGTTTTCATGGCACTGGCATTTTTGAATTACCAAGGACCACAAGTTTCAGCTAAAATTTTTGTTGCAGAAAAATTATCTATCACCATAGCCGTCGTGGTTGCTGTCTCTCAGGTTGGGAAGGCTAACTTCTCAAAACTTGCTCTTGGAGGGTTTGCCATGATCCACTGGTTTTCAGCATTTGCTTTTGTTACGCATTTTTGTTGGGCTTTGTCGTCTTGGGATCGGGCTCATATAGCAATCATTGTAGGAGAGTACTAAAGTAAGGAGGTGTCCAACAATTTTGTATGTCGCTTATTTTCCAAGATAACAGGAGATGGATTTAAGTTTATTATGGGCTTGATTCCTTGTGTGGGTTTTTCTTTTTGTTAATTATTTTTTTTATAGCAAGACTCTGGCAACACTAATGAATCAAAACATTGCCTCTTCCTACATACACTCAACTCGATTGTCATTATTAACACTAGTTGTTCATTTTTGATCATTACACAACTGCGTAGAGTATTTATAAATTTTTTTTTTTATTGTTTTTATTTTATTTTTTTTATTGTTTTTATTTTATTTTTGTTTTGGTTTTTATTTGTTTTTAGTGTGCGTTTGTCACTGTCGTAAATGACTGAATGGTTTAGTAATTATACTTAAGTAAGTTCAAGTATTAATGTAGACTTATTTTGCTAAGTAGTGAGTCAAGTATACTTCAATGGCATTTTTAGTATATGTTCTGAGGAATATATTACATAAAAAGTAAACTTCAAAGCATACTTTCCTTTGTTAGTTTAAAAGAAGTTATACTAATAGCAACACTTGACAATACACTTCTGTTTCTTTAAGGGTTGTAGCAGAACAGGATGTAAGCACAAAGAAGGTCGAACTGATAGTGAATGCACTTTTTATGCCTCAGTTTAAACTACCTGCCGCACAACTCCTCATTTTGCAAAACCCCCAAAGCATGGTGCCTAGTCAATAAAATTTGGAGACCGTTGATGTTAGAGCTATTTAACTGTGTGTGTTATGTATGAGAAAGGGGTGCGAGTTGGGCTTATGTTGTGTCCTAGACTTTCCACCGCATCAGTTCCTAATTATCTTTGCCTCAGTAGATGCGAACAAAGGCACGAACCAGAATCCAAAACCTTATTATGTACTGGTAGCCAAGAAGTGAGCGTTGTTTCATAATAATGTCGTATTTGTGGTGTAATGACTGTGGGATTTGCCTCTGGCTAATTAGGACTTTCCGTCAACTATGTGGACTGAGCGGAGAGTGGGTCAGTTTCCACAGCTCCGCATAAACGTACACACAAAAATCTTGAGTCAGCACAACCCTGTCGTTATTCGCTTATGCCTAGGAAACCGACTTATTTTACTGCTCCAGAGAGATGCAATATACGGCGCGGCCAAACCTGTTCTCACCAGTTCTGCACCCCGAGAGCAGCCGGCATGTCTGAGGTCTACCGCGCCGGTGCACTTGAAGGGTCGAGGGGAGGGAGTGACAGGTGCAGTGGTTTTGGAAAGCAGTTTTCTTTAGACATCAGAAGTCACGCTACATGGGTGATGGGATGCGATTAGCAGCCACCTGGAGCCTGGCAGAAACGACCTTTGTCGCTGCCATACTAGAACAACGGTCCTATCGACTGGCAGATCAGTTGATTTTGAGACCGGTCCCAACCGTCCACTGGTCTCAGTGTGTGTGCATCTGTCATATACCCACAGGTCATACCTCTGCCTTGATAATGCAATTAGGCTGGGATTTTGTCATGGTATTGCCTTTTCCGTCTTCAAAAAGAAAACGGCTAATATGTACCTTTCCCTCGATGCTGTTTTGCTGACAATAAGGACAATACTTGTATGTTTATTATTGGTGCCGTGACATTATTAAACCGTCGTTGCATAATTTTGTTACTGCGCTGCTGGTGCGCTACAGACCATTAATGAACCCAAAATGATTATAAAATATACTCTTCTATGTCATGAACCTTAATGTTGTGCTGGCAGGCAGAAAAAAAAGAAAAGTTTTTAAATATTTAAAATTAAATAAAAAATTACATGATATTCAAAAGATTATTTAGAAATAAATTAAAATAATAAAATACAAAAATCTTATCCTTTATTAACCATGTTTCACCTGGTGTTATTAATAAATCACTTTAATTTAATTCCTTAATGTTTAATTTTATTGCACAGTAGGGTCATATTTTTATCCTCCCACCAGATTGATCAATAGTAACGTAAAACCGTGATATTGTGAAATGAGTATCTCAATTTACAAATAACTTTCTTGTCTTTTTGAATATATTTACAATGAGTTTTGGTTTTCTTCCAATCTCTTCAGCAGCATACTCCAGTCTTCATGTCCTATGCCTTAAGAAATCATTCTAATATCTTACTTTGCTGCTCAGAGAAACATTTATTATTATTATTATATATTATTAAATTAAAAATAAATTTGACTGTGCTTGATACTTTTGGTGAAACTGGATTTTTTTTTTTTTTCGTTGACTGAATATAAAGTTCAGGAACATAATAAATTCTAACATAAAGAGCATACATTCCTTTCATTTTTCATCATGCTTATGGGTCTTTGCTAAATCCAAAGTAGTGGCATGTTTTTTTCACAAAAGTGTTTACTGACCCTGAAACTTTTCGAGCCGATATTTCATGTATTACTAAAATGACTGGTAATTTTTACTAAAATGTTCTAAATTCAACATGGATTTCAGTGCTGGAGAGAAAGAACTTCTGTCCATGTCGGTGTGTTCACTGTCTCTGTAAATAGCAGAACATTGAAGTTAGGGCTCTCAGTCTGATTAAGTTAGAGTGGCATTGGATTCATTAGCCGCCAGTCCGGACGGTGGACAGATTTTGGTTTTTTGAGAGAGATGACAGCATCTCACGGTAATGAATGGAGTAAATCACTGCAAAGACATTACAGTGGCGCGCCCGCTCTGGCCGCTGGGAAGCCCACGTGTGTTGAACCCGCTACCCGTCATTTATTTCCAATGTCTTGTCTGCTCAGCGCTCCGCTAAAGAGACCTGATATCTGCGCCTTTCAGCTATGTAGAATGAATTGATGGTGGGTGTTGCTGTGCTGCTCGGAATCTTCGACGCATGATGGATTTGACTGCCTGTGAAATGAGTGCGGACGGGAGGTTGATGCGTGAGTCTATGGTTTTGTGTGGTGTCTATGTGTAGTGACCCTGGTATACTAGATGAGCACATTTTTTTGCATTGTGAACAACCTTGCCCTAAGCATGCTGTTTGCATTTCAGAGCTGATGCGTTTTAGACTGTGCTGATGCTGTTATAAGCTTTATATATTCCATATTACAAATATTTAGGTCAATATGATTTTTTGAAAAGAAATTAATCGTTTTGAATTCAGAGATCATCCATCCATCCATCCATCCATCCAAATATATTTTTGTTAAAAATGATGTTGAAAAAGTAAGATATTAAGGATATCTAGGATTTTTTCTATTGCTGATTCTTCTCTAAGCTATCAGCCTCTAAGATGCAAAATCCAGCAGGAGCTCTATATGTTCTAGTGTTTTTTCTCAAGCTCTTGTGTGTCAGAATTGGTCGGGAAGTCTAAATGTCAATGTCAAATGTACACACGATGCTTTTCCAATCAGCCTGTGGGGGATCACCAAAGCAAACCATGCGTGATCACTGGGGGAACGTGTCTGCCAAGGCGTTGACTGGTTGGTGTTTACCTCAGCGTCTGAGGGGAACGTGGGTGTGTAAATACAGTCAGCTTTCTGATGAGTTACTTAGCGCATTCTCATCAACACTCTCATCCCATATTGATCCTCCCAGATTCAGCAGGCATGCACACACATGCTTCATCTGCTACTTCAGCGGCTCGCGCTGCTGCTATATACCTCGTACGCGCTCTGTGGGGAGTCGCGTGATAGATGGCGGTGTGAATGAAAATGAGATGCTATTGAAGGGAAAGCGGTCCTTCTAAAACAAGAAGGCCGGCACAGGAATGTGTGGGGACTCCATAAAATAGGAAACACCTGCAAGTAAACTGCATAACGGTCAATCTAAACCCTTAGAACCAAAGTGCAGGGACTGATACGTTATAAAATCAACCACAAGTATAAAAGCTTTACACTTCTGAACTGCTCAGGTGAAATGTGTCCCTTTTTTGTCGGACTGGGAAAGTACTTTGACCTTTGTGGCCTACTTTTTAGCATTGGTTCAAATATATATTCATTCGCTTAGAATCAGGACATGTCAAAAGAGACCGTTTTCTTTCGTTTTAGATGAGGAGTTCAGTGACGCTATTGACTGTAGAATGTAAGATTGTTGAAATGAATAACTTTCAGATCCAAGTGTCCAATTTTTTGAAACAAATTTGTTCCGAGTACTGAGGCTCGCCGATCTAATTCATGTATAATCATTTTGGATTAATAATCGGTTTGCACCAGTCAATTGAAAAGGTTGTGTTAAATGATGTATTAATATCTTTGCGGAACTACTACTTCAAAAACAAGGAATGACAAATTAATTATGTCTTTTCATATCAATAAATTAATTTTGTGAACCAGTTAAACTGAACAGGTCCAATCCATCCAAAACAAATTGTTTACCAGTAATATTCTAATTCGAAAAGTGAGGGTGAAGCCATTTTGATTTTGGTGAACTAGTTCAGCACAAGAGTTCAGCCAGGAGTTCAGTCCGATATATAATATTGAAATTTACTATCACACGAAACATCGTTAAACCAGTTCCAAACAATTTAGTTAACAAGTTCTAAATCATAAAGTTCATTTCAAAATTATGTGAATGACATCAGTTGGTGCACTAGTTCAGCTGATTTGAAAAAGGTCTAGTTCACTCATCAAAAAAATACAGTACATGAATGAATCATTCTGTGAACCAGAATAACTGATTAATTGAATAGGTCTGATTCATAAACCAAAATTTGTTGAAAGGAATTAAGCATTTTGTGAATTGGTTCTAAGTTCAACCAATTAATCAAAAGGTCTAAAAAATGTTCGTTGTAATATATGAATGAATCAGTTAGTGAACCAGTTCAACCTGAATAATTGAAAAGGTCCAGTTTCATCAAAATAATGATTTAGTCTCAATTCCACGAACGAAATGATTTTGTGAACCGGGTTAAAAACCGATTAATTGAAAAGGTCCAATTCATTAATACAAATATTTCAAAACTTCAAACGGTTCATGTGAAAAGATCCAGGTAACCAGAATGTGTGGAATTCAGGCATTCATGATTCATGAATCAGGCATTGTTGTTGCCCTTCATTTTACTGCTCCATACTAAAGGCTGGTGATTTGAACAAAGCCACTAACAATTATTCATCTGCATTCATCTAACTCATTTGTGCACACGGACATGAATGATACTGTTATGTAGCTAGCAAACCACATAGCAATGCCCTGACAAACAACAGCCACCATCATAGCATCCTGATGGCATTCTTCTGCTCACATTTCTTTAAGAAAATGTAAAAATTCTAGTTAAGTGTGCATTGCACATTTGATTCAGGGTAGTGAAGCAGAAGTGAGAAAAATCACCTTCATTTTATGCTAAACTTGCAGCTAAAGAGGAAGAACGCGAGCGAGCTTGAAAGAATGAGCCTATTATGGGCTGTGGCCTCGGGGGGGTGTGGTGTGTCTGATGGTAGGTTAAACCTCTCTGGCTCTCCTCCAGAGCGCTTCTGATGTCTGCTCACACATTCAGGGGAATCTCTCGAAGGATTTCCCTGTGGGCAGTTCAGACGAGAGCTTCTTCCTTCGCTCTGTTTGTGCTGCTGAAAGCATAAAACACATTCGTATCTGGGGGGTCGCCTGAGCGGTGGTGCACATTGTCAGGCTGGTCTTCACTCTTGCTGCTGGATTTAGTCATGAGGTCTCATTAGCTTTGACATGCTGTGTAATTTACACATGCTTCTGTGTGCATTCCTGCCTATTGTCGTCAACCTCTTTCAGTCTCTCAGCTTTCAAACAAATAGCAGTTATTTTCCTGTCATATCTGCCCGTTATTGTGTGCATCTGCATGGTACACCATCTCTACACTACATTGCTTTGAATTTCTTCATGTCTGATTGGTTGGTAGTCATTCTAAGGTGATTTTTTTTTTTTTTAAGGATAGAAGGTGCTACCAATAGAGAATGTCCACCTTAACTGTGAGTGTGAACCGGGATTTAGGCATTGTTTTCTTTTCTAAACCTTTTATAGTTGCAAGTGCATAATTGAATTGTTGATTAGGTTGTTGTCTTCCCCTTGCATCTATTTAGTCATTTATTGTTTACTTTTATGCTGCAAAGTGGCTTTAGGGCAGCAGGGCTAAAAACTAGTAACAGCTGTTCGTTTTAAAGCCAAACCGCTTCCTCAGTTGCGTAAGAACGAGGCTTTTCTGGAAAGGGAAACCTGAAAAAATTAGATAAATTCATAAAATGTTTTTAGAAGAAAGCTTGTGTAAGCATTTGTTGCCAATGTGGTGGATATTTAGTTACTTATTATTTGCTGATTTACGTTCACTAATTTACCATTCATTAATTCATTTCATCATTCATTCATTCATTCCATCATCATCATTGGGGCTTATTTGTTTTTTATTTATTTGCTTTACTATTATTGATTTTTGTGTACTTATTTTTATTTCTTTGCTTTATTTGTTTTCATTGTTTCTATTATTAATTTACTTGATTTTTTGCTTTATTTGTTTTATAATTTGCTTTTATTCTAGCTTGAATTTATTTGCATTTATTACTTGTTTGTTGATTTATATACTTTTATTTATTGAGATTTATTTATTTAGTTTGTTTAGGCTATTTGATTTTTAGGATTCATTGTTGTTTGTTATTGTTCATTTTTGAAATTTATTAATGATTTTATTGTAATCAAAGCAAGATTAATGCAAATCTAATGAATGTAAAGAAATACTGTTTGGGGCCACTGTTTAACATCATTTTTCGAGCAGACTATGTGTTGATGGTGGCCATGGCATCTGTACTGTATCTGTCAGATTGCTCTAAAAAATATGCCAGCTCTTGAAATCATGTTAGGCGTTGTATTGGATTGGATTGCATGCTCCGATCTCAGATTATAGAATGGAACTGTTTCATTTATTATACTGCATCCACTAGTGTCACCTTAGCTTGTAGTGCAGACCGAACAATTTTCACAGAGCTCACAACAGTCTGTAAAAAGAGCTTGTATCCCATATCTACCCACTGTTGCACTCGCTTTTTGTTTTTCCTTTCTTATCTCCCAAGAGGCCTTGCTGCTTAACAGCCATGACCATGCAGGAGAGATAGCCAGAGTAGTGCATTCAAGGACACAGTGTGAGTGTGTGTGTGTGTTTGCAGTGATGACTGTGTTTATGAACTGAGCATCAGCATTATTATAGAGCTCCTGCATGCAATCACCTTATGCTCTTTGGAGTCTCGGGCAGCAGCCAGATCCTGATGGAGATCTATAACCATTTGTGAAAGACAGAGAGAGGCTGGAAGAGCTGTTCCTTATCTGATATTACACAGAGAAAGAAGGCCTTGTGGTTAAATGACGTGACGTAATGGCATTTATTATATAAAGTAACATTGGTCTGATTAGGTGTTACTGGAAAGTAGGGCTGAACAATGTAGAAGGAAAGTATTTAATTGAATTTTTATCAGAATTTTAGCCTATTCAGCTCAAAATGTATACAAGAATAACAGTGAAGACATTTATAATGTTAAACACTTCATTTTCAAATAAATGCTGTTCTTTTGAACTTAAGATTCATGAAAAATAAATGTATACAGTTTTGTAAAAAGTGGCACAACTGGTTTCACTGATAAAATCTGAATTGTACTTGAGCAGCAATTTGCAATATTAGAATGATTTCTGAAAGATCATGTGACTGTATATATATATATATATATAATATAAGATTATATATATTACAGGTAGTATTGCTTTATTTATGCATTTGCTAGAAATGACTTTCAATTGAGGAACCATTTTTGTGACTAAATATTTTATCTAATTGCTTATCAATCATGACCTGAAAATAATAACTGTAGCATTCACCACTAACTAGGGTGTTGGAACTGAACACCCATAACCTTAAGTATTAAGTTGGTGCATAATTCATGGATGTTGCATTTAATAATGCATATGGGTGAGTAAATGATGACATCATCTTCATTCTTGGATGAACTATTGCTTTAAAACTATTTCCATGCATGCCCTTTGTGAACAAAACATTGCTAGAGTACCTGGGAGAAAGGAGGGTATGCTGAAATCCATTATTAGCTGCCAATTAAATGCATACACAGTGTGAGCAGCTTTTTTGTTGTTCTGGTGGTTGTAGATCCCGACTGGCGTGTCCCGCTGTTTTAGCCGGCTCCCTCCACTCTCGCCTTGGAGAGTGGGCCGAGCCTCCAGCTGAGTCCGCAGCAGCATCTGCAGATGGGCTGTATCCACTTGGCCTCTCCTCTACAGAGCCCGCGGTCACTAAATATAAGCATTTGTTTCCAACTGACTCACACACACACTTTTTGTTCGCCGAGAGCAGCTTCAGCAACATAATGCCATGTGTGAAGCATCTGCTAATATAAATTATTAAAAAACAGACCTTTGTTTGAAAAGGTCACACTACTCTGCTGGAAAGACGGCCTTTGCATGAATTTCCTTGCTGGTCTTAGCTAGTTTTTGCTGGTTAGTGCTAGTTCAGCACTGGGGAATAACATACTGTAGATGTGCTGCTTACACTGTAAAAAGAAATTCAGTGGGACCTGTTGCCACAACTTAAAGGTGCAGTATATAATATTGATACCTAGTGGTTGAAATGGGTACTGCAGTCAAAATACTTTCAAAATATTAGAGAGAGTTGTTTCTCCCACCCCTCCTTTTCAGACTCAAGCTTAGAAGCGGGTTGCCAGTTTGAGAACTCGCACAGCAATAGTGCATTTCACATTGGAAGGTGACGAATCTTACACTGTAAGCTGATGATTTGATTTATCCACGTTTTAATATTGCTCTGCTCATAGAGTTTTTAGATGGATGCGAGGCTTTTTTAGGTCAAGTAGAATCTGTGATCTCTGATCCGTTTGTTTGCAGGCTTCTATGGTTGCAATACGCTGCATTTTCCACTAACTGGCAACCTGTGGTGTCGAAATACTATTGGGTAACTGTTAGTAGGTGAAGTCACAGACCAAAACAAAAACAGACATTGAAAAAAAATACTTTCAAAGTAAAATAACTGGCTGAACTTGTTTTTAGAGAAACAAGTGTGTGAATTTAGTAGTTTAAATTCTAAAAACATATTTTGATGGTATTTTAAAGCTTTAGCAGTAAAAAACCGGGCAATAAATGCTGGTTGCAAGTTACAAAAATGCAGGATTATTTTAAAAATAGTGCTTTAAAAATGTTTAACACTTTTAATTGCACCCAAAAAATAAAAGTTTTTTTACATAATATGGTGTGTACGTGTTTTTTTATTATTGTATATAAATGCCACTTACATTATTTTTTTAAAATATTAATGATTGACGTATTTTTTCCCAAAAATTTTATTATATATAAATATAGAAATAAACAAAAAAAATTTCTTAGATATATACTCACTGTGGTATTTATATATACTAGAAAATTACCAGTAACACTATTTTTAAAATAAATACTTTTTTTGGGATGCATTAATTGCATTTATCTTTTGACAGCACAAATTTATACCTTTAAGTTGAAACATTTTTTTGATGATTCTTTTAACATAATAAGTTGCTCATTAAAACAAATTACGCAATTTTAACAAAGTTTCGTTTATATTTTTTTGGAAAAAATAAAAAAGTTCTTGATACTTGATGCAAAACTGAGAAGGTTGTTTGTCAGTGGTTCAGCTGAAAAAGGTTTGGTTCACTCAGAAATAAAAACTGTCATCTTTACTCCTTGTATGTTTTTTTTTTTTGTTTTGCTCTGAATGAATAAGGGTCAGAAAAGTGAACGTTTTTTTCAGGGTAAACTGTCCCTTTAAGACCCTTACTTACCACGCCGGGCTGATTTTTCGGCAGTTAAGAAGACACGATCTTGTGACGTTAGCTATTTTTTCCAAGGTTAAGCACAGGGAAAAATTGTTTTTTGGGTTTTGACATATGTTGAAAACCATTTTTATGAAATAGATGTGCCACTTACTGAAACCTACATTGCAAATAATAAATTTTTTTCGATTAGGCTTTTTTTTCTTTAAAAATATCCAAAAATTTAATTAAAGATACTGACTTAAGATATTAAGTTTTGTTTCCAAAAAAAAAAATGTATACAATTAAGGAGTTTAGCTAATCAAAAACAATACACCTCAAAAAAAAGTTAAAAAAGCTGTCACGGGGGGGTACCTTTTTAAAAGGTACATTTTGCCCTAAAGGGACATTTTGGTCCCTTTAAAAGGTACTTTTATATTTAAATGTAATATAGAACCTAATGGGTTTTTGCCCCAGTGACAGTTTGTACCTTATTTCTGAGTGTTTCAGTGGGATAAGAAAAATTGTAGTTTTCTATTTGAAATGGTTTTTATTATATTTTAAATTTTAGATATTTGTTCCTTTTTTGGGCACTAATTTGAAACAGTTTTCAGAAACCAAAACTTTTCCTGTAATAAAACCCCAATATCAATTTCTTTTGTTTTAAAATGCTTTTGGAAACAAAATAAAAATACGAATAGAAAAACATAATTTGCAGTGTGTATAAAACATCTCACTTTTTATTTAGAAATAAAATCCCGCCAAAATTCCCCCTTTCTCTTTTGGTTTGCAGAAATGTGTCCCTCCCTCATATTCGCTTGATTTTTAAAAAAATTTAGGGATCAACAAACCATTTTTTTTTGGGGTTCCCGTTTAAAAGCCCCTTTTTTTCCTCCTTCCCTTTTTTGGAAGGCTTCATAGGACGACAGCATTTTATTTTCCCCTTAGAGTTAATGGTTTGAAACCCCTCCTTAAAAGCTCAGTTAGTGATCATCCCCCGTGTTTTTTGCGCAGACTGAAGATTCCCTCAGGTGGAACAGGAATGCTGTTCATTTGTGGGGAAATGTAGCCCGGGCCCGGGGCACCTCTCAAAACATCCCCACCCCCTCTCCAGTCCGCTTTTTCTGACCAACGGAAGTTTGAGATCCAAACTGTTGGCCTGCCCCCCGGCCCCAAAGAGCCCACCTGCCAGGGGGGCCCCCTTTCCGTGCCGCCTGCTCAAACAAACCTTACGACCCGGACGGTACTAAAGCTGAATCACAAAATGCAAAATTCTAATTGAGTTCCATCTAGATTTCAAATTGAACTTAATTTGTTTGCAAAGTGGGCAGAAAGTAGTTTTAATTTGAGAAACAGAATTATACATTTCATGGTTTTTCTTTCAGTTGAAATTTCCCATTACCACGTTTTAGAAAAACAATAAGAATATATAAAAGATTAATGTTAGGTTTTTGAAATAATGTGTGTGTGTGTGTTTGTATGCATGTTGATATATTTAATAAAAATTTAAAATATTTAAAAATAATATATATAATAATTTTAAAAAAAAGAGTTACCATTTCTGAAAATCCTTAACATTACAAACCTTTTACATAAAATATGATTATGATTTTTATATTAAAAAAAAAGAAACAATATTAAAAAATAACAAATGAATGAATGAATGAATGAATGAATTTAAATTTAAATTTTAAAAAAAATTTTGGATTTTTAAATTTTTTTCTGGGCGATGGGGGAAAAAATTTTGAAATTTTTTATTAATTAATTTTAAAACTGTAGAATAATTAAATAATAAATAGAATAAAGAAAAAAAGAAACACCTTTCAAAATTTTCTTTTTTTTTACACTTTACATTTTTTTTTTTTTTAAAAATTTTTTTTTATCTATATTTTAAGATTTATTATTTTACACTAGTTATATTTTACATTTAAGTGTGGTGGACTTCTGTGTTAAAATTAATCTGTCCTTGGTATGTAAATTTTTGAAAGTCTTTGATTAGAGAAATTGCCAATGAGCCCAAAAAATTAACATTTTCACATAACTCAAAAAGCATATAGTCCAAAATGATGCAGTTATTTTTTTTAGAAAAAATAAAAAAAATGATGGTGATTATGCAATACGTAAATTCCCCTTTTCCCCCCCGTTTAGATCCTTTTGCGTAGCTCATTTAATTAAAAATCACATCATGAAAAGGATCCAGTTGTTAAACTGCAGGGCCGGCTCAGAGTCTGTGAACAACAGCCTTTGCGTCTCCATCTACCCCAGATGGGGGGTTTTACGGGGTGTGTCAGCGCCAGTCTTTTATTTTATGGTTCCCCTCTCAGTCTCATGTCTTTCTGTTTCATTTCCGGGGGCAAGCACTTTCCCGTCAGGGTTTGGCGGGGGTGTTGTTTGTAAGTTTTTTGTGATTTGGATGCGTGTGGTTTACATGGGAACCTTGATATTGACCCAATTGGCTTTCCTACAGGACGGGTCGGGGGCTTCTATTGTCCTTGAATATGGCCAATGAGTGGATGGACGCATTATGGAAGTGGTACTTTTTTTGTGCACTGTCCCTCTGTGGACAAAGCCGTTTTTGGGTGTGAATGGAAAAGCAGACAGTAGTGTGGGTGCGCTGATGGGATATTCATCATTTTGGCCTGTGGGAAAAGACCTGCTATTTTACATCCACACAGGAGATTAAGAGTGTATATATACCACAGTTTAATGATGAGAAATAAAGAATCCTGTGGTCTTGCAAGATTTTCAGTGAGGAGCAACTACATTTTGTCTGTTTCTCAAACAAAGTATTGTATGACTGCTTCGATGACCTTCTGGAGCTTGACGGATATAATCACCAGTTTTTGGGAAAGTTACTTTTAAAAGTTGCATTACATTATTATGTTACTCCATAAAAAGCAACTAATGCACTTTTTTGTTCCTTTTTATGCTCTGTGTTATTTTTGTGTTACTTTTTTGTCACCTGGGCTGTGCTTGTTTATTACTTTTTAATAACCAAATAACCTCTTTCGCACCAAAAGTGAAATGAACAAGCCTCAGGCTTTAAAAGAGGACCCGGCAGTTACTCCTGATTTCTGTCAACACGGGGACAGGACAGCTGTCAATAAATAAATGCCAAAACAAAGTAACTTGCATTACTTGTTTGAAAAAGTAAAAGATATTTTCTTGTAAACTTAAAAGTTATGTTTTGTTTACTAGTTACTTAAACTGTAATCTTATTACGTAACTCGTGTTAATTGTAATGCTAATGCGTACCTCCAACACTGATAGTCACTGGTTATTTTTTTATTGGAAAAGAGAGCACTCTTTAAATAAATCCCTTTTTGTCTTCTAACAGCTTATGGAACAAAATGTTCATTTTTGGGTTTATCCCAAGATCCCTTGACCCACTAAATTATAATCACTTTTTTTTAGTAGCCAAATTATTATGAGACTTTTTCAAGAGCCCACTGCTGTATAACCATCACCCCAAAAAAAAAAAAAAAAAAAAAAAAATTTTTTTGTTCTTATATATATATATAAATAAAAAATTAAAAAAAAAAAAAAAAAAAAATTTTATAAGTATTTTAAAAACAATTTTAAAAAAAAAAATATATAAAAATTTTTTTAAAAAATAAATAAATATTTAAAGCATAAATATATTATTTCACAAAAAAAATATGAAGCGCACAAATTTCAACACGGGAAAAAAAAAAATTTTGTTGAGCAGCAAATCAGCATTAGAATGATTCTGAAGGATTGACACTGAAGACGGGAGTAATGAGCAAAAAATAAAGCTTTGTACGAAATAAATTACTTTTTAAAAACATTAAGATAGAAAACATTATTTTAAATTGTAATAAATTTACCACATTTTTGCTGTTTTTATGTTTTTTTGAGCAAATAAATGCACCCATGGTGAGCTTAATCTTCTTTAAAAAACAAAAAAAAAAAAATTTTTTATAAACTTTATCAACTTATCGGAGAAAAACCCCTTTTTTTAAAAAAAAAATAGTTCATATTTTCACCACAAACATATTTTGTTTCGCTGCTTTCCCAAAAATGGTTCAATATCAACAAAAAATGAACACGGGTATCAGTGCCATAATGTACAGAATGAATAAAGCAAAAAGTTTTAGAATATAAAAATTTTAAAGGGCCAAAATTGCAGACCTTTTTTTTTCTTTCTTTTCTTTCTTTTCTTTTTTTCTTTTTTTCTTTCTTTCTTTGAACCTAAAAAGTGATTCAGTGAGCCACTTTCCCACACCAGCGTTTTCGGGGGCCGCCCTGAGGGGAAAACCCAAAAAGGCCGTGTATCAGAACTCTTTACACACTTTCTCTCCCCTGCCGGGAAAAAAGAGGTTTTGAATGCAGACGAAAATGATTGATGGGCTCAGCCAAAAGTTCCCCATAATGCGACCGCTTTTGTTACCGGGGATAGGACCCCTTAAAGGGGGATCCAGAGCATCCGTTGGGATAAATGACTTGGGTTTGAAGCCGACTGGCCCACTATTCTCCCGACATCTCTAAAGGGGGTGAACCAAACGCAGTTTTTCCGGGCAAAGGGGGCGCCCCGCAAATTTTTTACTTTTGCACTGATGTGTTTATGTTTTAAACCAAATAAAGAAAAAGTTTTTTTTTTATTCATTTTACTTTGCAGATGTGAAGATCCAGTAAATACATTGATTGGAATGGGTTTTCTTGACTTAAGTTTTAAAACATTACACTAAAAAAAAATAAAAAAAAACTTTTAGGGCCCAAATTTAACATTTTTTAATTGAATTGAAGAAAATTTGGGGACAGTTTTCTAAACAAATAAACAATATAGCATACAGATTTGTCATTTTACTAAACAAAATTTAAGATTTCGCACTCAAAATTTATTTTTTAATTAAAAATTTTAAAAAATTACCATAAATTGTTAATTTTAAAAAATTACGTTTTGCATTAAAACGGATTGTTTTAGTAAACTAAAAAATAAAAAATAAAAACGTTTTAACTGATTTAAAAAAAACATTACCTGAAAAAACATAAAATAACAAATTTTAAAAAATGAAAAACTAAAGCTAAAATAAAAATTTATTATACTAAAAAAAAAACTAAAAACTAACATAAAAAAATAAAAAAACAAAATGACTGAAACTTCAATTTAAAATTAAAACAGAAAATATAAATTTTAAAATTAACATAACTTAAAAACTTAATTCAAAATATTAATAAAACTCTGATGTCAGTGCTACTTAAATGACATTCCTAAAAATATGAACATGGTTAAATATGACTATAGGCGTGCGATTGAAACCAATTGGATTTATTGAACTTTCAATGTGCATGATAAGATCATGCATGAAGAAAGTATATGGGTCAGTTGTGATTTGATGATGGTGAAGCAGTGAAGTAAATGAGAGATGAGTGAATCTGGAGCGCTCCGCACCTGTAGATGTCTGACTGCACCGCACTGATTTTGTCTGCTCGTACTCGCTCTCCGCTGTTTGCCTCATTTGTTCCCGCAACCTCAGGCAAAATGTCAGTAGCATTGAAACGATGAATCATAAAACAGTCTCATTTAATGATAAAAGATGACCAGTGACAGCAGGCAGTGACAGCAGGGTGTGATTCAGAAACACAGTCATCACTTATTCATTCAGAGCTGTCGCTCCATGTCTTCAGAGTGAATGTTCCTCGCCTTCAATCAGTCAGAGCACAAAAATACTGCAGGAGGACAGAAAGAGTTTCCCACTGTAAAGAAATAGTTTACTTAAATTCTGTCATTTACCGCAGGTCTGTCCACACAATGTCGAAATTTTCAGGTTATACTATCCTTGTGGGGACACAGTGTAGCATAAACAAGTACACACACACACACACACACACACATACATAATATGATTGCATATATATATTTAATAAAAAAAAAAACGTAAAATTATATAAAAGTGGTTCAAATTACACACACACAGACACACACACACACACAAAACATACTATAAAAGTGGTGCATATATATATTTACTTTAAAAAATTGCATTCAAAATTATATAAAAGTGGTTCAAATTACACACACACAGTATATTCACAAAATCACATTTTTAAACTTAAAAGCAATAATATATAATGAATATATATATATATATATATAACGTAAATCTACTATTTTATATTTATAAAATGTTATATTATACATATATAATAATGTGCTTAAATTATATAAGTACTATTTTTAATCTAAAAAAAGTTTATTTAAATAAATTGTGTGTGTATGTCATGCATACAAACAATAAGTTTGTTTTTTTATATATATATAAAATACTTAATCATTTTGATATAAAACCCACACAATAATTTGTATTTTTTTTTTTTATGTAATATTGAATACAATGTTGCCTACTTAAAGACTGTGATGATGAGCTGCTGCTGTCAGTCATATGCAGTAAAAGCCTCTGACTCGCTGGTGTCTGTGGCTCTTTCATTGAGCCGGGTGTGAAATGACTGTCTTTTGCTCAGGTTTGGAGTTCGTCTGAGATGTGACCGTTGTCATCCCTGGTCCATTTTTAATTATGTGCAGTTTTTTTGGGGGGTGAGGCTTATTGTCTGTTAATTAGGGTTTAAGATGGATCGGGGATGGTTCCTCGCTCCCATGATTGTCTTTCTCTTCTGCGCCACGCCAGTGACAGAGTGGGAAGAGAGCTGAAGGAGTAAATCTCATGAAGATACAGCCGGGTCATCTTTCACCCCAGTATTCAGTCGCATAAAGAAAATGAAGCCTATTTTTTAGAACCATTTAGATTATTACAGGCTTTGTTTTGATGGCATAATACAATATTTATGTTTTTTGGTTTTGATTTTAGGATAAAATACGAGCCAGACGCTTCTGGACAGCTTCGGGAGAGTCTCATGCATGTTTTAAGATGTGTGCGCTGCAGCTCTGGCCTTGTCACTCATTCAGAGAGTCGAGCGTTTCTTTGTGGCTTGTTCACTACATCGTGTCCCTGAGAGAAGAGGAAGTCTGCTCACAGCTCCGCTTGTTTTGATCGCTTTGGTGAAAGGGTGACACATTAGCAATCTTTAGTGTTTTTCTGTTCTTTGACCTTTTCTAAAAATAGCCCCTGCATAGGAAAATGTTTAAAGTGGCTAAGATACAGAGCCAGTGCTGACTGATCTACCATTCATTACACTGAATACACTCTGAATACAGAGCCCTGGCTCTGAAACGCTCGACTCTCTGAATGAGTGACAAGCCAGAGCTGCAGCACACATCTTAAAAACATGCATAGACTCTCCTGAAGCCTCCAGAAGTCTGCTTCCATACAGAAGCGTCGGGCTTGTATTTTACCCCAAAATCAAATCCAAAACCAAAAAACATAAATATTGTATTCTGATATTATTAATTGTTCTAAAAATGGGCTTCATTTTCTTTATGCGACTGAATACTGGGGTGAAAGATGACCCGGCTGTATCTTCATGAGATTTACTCCTTCAGCTCTCTTCACACTCTGTCACTCGAGCATGAGCGCAGAAGAGAAAGACAATCATGGGAACGAGGAACATCTCAGATCCATCTTCAACCTAATTAACAGACAATACAGCCCACCTCCCACAAAACTGGCACATAATTAAAAACCTGGACCAGGGATGAAAAACGGTCACATCTCCAGACAACTCCAAACCCTGAGCCAACAAGACAGTCCTTTCACACCGCTCAATGAAAGAGCCCAATCAGAGCCAAAACACAGCGAAGCCCCAAGGCTTTACTGCATATGACTGACACAGCAGCTCATCTCACAGTCTTTAAAGAAGGTCATAGGGTTTTTTGGGAAAATTGGGTTTTTGGAAAATATCTTTTTTGTATTTTTTAATGTAGATTTTTTAAATTTAAATATGTACAGAGTTTGATATGAACAGAGTCTGACCTGCCCACAAACACTTCTGCTATTAGTGTGTTTATGGGTTTTTGATACCACAGAAATACATTCGAGCCTTTTTGTGGGGGCATGTCATTTTACCAAGATACTTTTAACTTGGCTTTTATCTATGTTGCTTTTTAATCTTCTTTATTTGGACAACAACTCTCCAACCCAATACTAAGTAACGATTGATATGTTGTAAACATTTTCAATTGAGTGCTCAAAAATAGTTTTTGAGCTAATATGTGATGTATACTTTATGCAGCTTTAGGTTTCCAGGTGAGTACATATTACGTCTACTGAGTAGTTTTTGATAATTTCGATGGTGAATCTACTATTTCCTAAGAATTTGTTGATTAATGTAGACTGACGTTGTTCTAATGACTTCGTTTATAATAAAGAATGTAGTGTAGCACACAGATTTTTATAATCATTGTGAAATTGCTGTTAATTTGCGAAACCGTAGTTATAGGTTAAAAATTGCTGTTTAATTTGCTGCACCGTGATAGTTTTATGGTTTATGCAGTTGTAAGTAGAGGATTGTGCGTCTGTTTTTTTTTTGTGATTTTTGATTATTAGTTTAGACGTATTTTGTTTTTTATTTTTTATTTTTATCAGTTAACGTTTTCACCAAGTGTTCACAGTTTAGCAGCTAAACTTTAGCTGTGGGCACAATTCACTTCCATAAGTGATTTTGTATTTTATGTCATAAGAATGGATTGGAGCACTATATTATTGTTTTATGTAAAGGTGCTTTGTCAATGGTAGCGCTGGCTAACTGGCTCAAGGACTCATCTCTGTGCCAATCACAACAGGTTTGGCCAGCTGACCAATCAGAGCAGAGTAGGCTAATGGAAGGGAGGGGTTTGCTCCGAACTTGCTTGGAATGGATCTTTTCCTAATCATTGACAAATGACTCTAATATTAAATGTATATTCTGAGTAAATTACAATGTTTTCTGACCTTAGATGCATTTAAAACTGTTGTAGGGGACTCCAATACAATATTAGGACACTTTAAAATACCATCTGACCTGCTCTTTAAAAAGGGCAACATTTGTTATTCAAAATTACATAAGAAAAAAATTTACAAATTATTTTGTGGGTTATATATCAAGATGATTATACAATATTAGGACAAAATTATAATATATATATATATATATATATATATTTTTAAAATTATATTTTAATATATATATATATATATATAAACTCTTGTTTGTATGCATGTATACACACACAATTTATTTAAAAAAACTTTTTTTTTAGATTAAAAATAGTACTCATATAATTTAAGCACATTATTATATATTCATAATATAAAAATTTTATAAAATATAAAAATATAAATATGAAATATTAAATTTAAACTTTTTTTTTAGATTAAAAATAGTACTCATATATTTTCCAAAACCGTGTGTGTGTGTGTGTGTGGGTGGTATAAAATATTTCCCGGGATTTTAGAGTTGATCCTGAGTTTTTGTTTATTCTCATTTCCACAATATTTTTTCAAAGCTTCATGTTGTTTAATGAATTAACGATGCCAGCTCTGTTAATCGTACTGATCTTAACAATTTTAAGCCAAAATAAAAAATCTTTGCTATGTGCAGATTCGGGTTTAAAAAGGAAAAATTTTTTTTTTTTTTTTTTTGGAACAAATTTTTTTTACAGTATGTATATGTTTTGTTGTGTATTGGCAGCATTGGGAGCAATTGCATGATCATATAAAGCAGTCATCAGTCACAGGTTAAAATCACAATTACCTTCCTTCCAGCAAAAAGGGGATGAAAAGGACGAAAATTTATTGATGAACGTATATCAGTATATTTAAAGCCCATTGTTAGTGAATACTTGGAAAAGTAATAAATAAAAATCCAGCACTTGTTTTCCAAAACGGTTTTTTTTTCAAAGTTTCATCTTGGGGAAGTGGCCAAAATTTAAACCCTGTTTTCCCTCGAAAACATGAAAGGTTAAGAGGTTTTCCCGGGCCCCATATGGAGCAGCACAGTGACTTTTCCGATTTTTGGGCCGGGGCTCGGGGTCTCCTCCAGGCCCGCTTTTGGGCGGTGAATTACGTGGAGGACGGAAAACAGACGCTTAGTATTTACACCAAAATACGCCAGTATTGTACCCTTTTTGTGGCTATAAAACACTTGACCGCTCACAGTCAGTGCTTCTTATTTTCTCTTCCTCCGGCAAGCCTCCCTGTGGATTTTTATGTGTATCTCCAGCTTCTTTGTAGAAAAATAGATGCTTCAGCGGGTGTTTAATAGGGACTGTGAGGATTTTCTCATTACGCCCCGTGATTTTTTTCATTTCCTCAGCTGAATGTTGATTACTTCAGAGACAGACGACTGCTCATGTATGGGGAAATCAACACAGATGACTTTTGTTTGTTTCTTTATTACCCCGAGCCATCTTGCCTGGTAAGGGGCTAGTTAGCGGGTTTTAGGGGGTTGGGGGCAGTTATTTATTTGGGAAAAACCAGAAACCAGCTTTTAACAAGGGTATAAGTTTATTGTATTCTTTTTCCCACCAAATCAGTGGTTTTTAAAAGCTGATTAGTCATGATAACAGTATATCGGACTGTCCTTTTGGTTATTGCTTGTAAATTTATATAATTGACCTTAGTGAGTCTTGGGGCAAAGCCTACAGACATTCCTGAAAAAAGATTTAATTTTTTCATGTGACCCGGACATTAAGTCGCTGGGGGTTTTGTAGCAAAAGCCAAAAAAACACTGTAGGGGGCAAAAAATTTTAAAATTTTTTTTTTTCCAAAATCATTAGGATATTTAAATAAAGATCATTTCCCTGAAGATTTTTGTAAATTTCCACCGTAAAATTTATAACTAAAATTTTTTATTGATTGATTGCTAAGAACTTCATTTGGACAATTTTTTAAAAGGGATTTTTTCAATATTTTTATTTTTTTTGCACCCTAGATTCCCCAAAAATTTTCCCCAATTTTTAACCCAGGGGTTATTGGTGGGGTGTGTGTGTGGGGTGTTTTGTTATATAATATATTTTTGTTTTTTTTTTTTTTTGTTTATGGAATGTTTTTTGGAAAACTATACACCCAATCTAACTTGTTTATTTTTTTTTTTATTCCATTTTTTTTAAAGAAACTATAAAAGAGTTTAACTTACTTTGTTTTTTTTAATTTTTTTTTATTTTATTTTTTGTAATTTATATTTATTTTATTTTTTTAATTTATTTTATTTTTTTATTTTTATTTATTTTATTTTTATTTATTTTTTTTTTGGGTTTTTTTTGGGTGTTTTTAGACCATAGCAAAACCCCACAACTCGGGTTTTTTAAAAGTCCCAAAAATTTGTAAAGGGTTGCAAAAATGAAATTTTATCTAAAAAAAGTAAAAACTCTATTATATTTATAAACATTTTCATTTTCAAAAAAATTTTTTTCAATACCCTTTTTTTTTTTATAATAATAAAAAAAATTTATATATATATAATATAAAATTTTAAAAAACTTTCCCCTTTTTGTAAAAATACCATCTGCAATTGCATATTTTTTGGCTGACAAAAAAACCCAATGTTGTGTTGGTGTAAGTGTCTTTCTTCACACACCATGGTTTGCTAAGTTGATTGAGGAATTTTTGAACGCTGTAAACTCGGGAGTGTACAAAGAACCAAACTGATCTGGGCAAACACTGCTGGGGCTGGGTGGGCACTTTTTTGTGTGTGTGTGTATCCTCACAGGCTTAAACTATCGATATCCGGGGGGGAAGGGGGCCCCCCGTAAACTGCCTCCTCTGCTTGTCCCTGAGTCAAAGTCTCTCAGCCCCCCTTCAGCCACGCCCGCTAATCGCCCCTTTTCCCCCGCCGGACCGACAAAAATCAGTCCCACAAAACCTTGATCCTACATAATTAAAAGTGTATTTTAATGCACAACCTTGTAATCACAATCCCAGGTAATTGATTTAATGCAGCAGTTCTCAACTGGTTTTGTTTTCGTGGCCTACACTGTCAAAGACAATCTTTAACCTGAGGTCAAAGATGTTTCTGGTACTTCTGCCATGATACTAATTGTTGAGTCAATTTTTTTTATTTTGCAGGAACTTGGAGTGCTATTATATAAAAATAATTAAATTTTAAAGGCATTATATTTCTAAAATAGAAATTTAATTATTATAATTATTACTATTCTTGATGTGCTAGAATATATAAAATATACATTATCAATAGTTCTTCTTTTAGTTATTAATTCATTATTTTAATATTTACAATTAACAATGTAATATATCATAAAATGATACAGTTTTTTGATGTGTTATCCTTATGAAATTCTATATTATTGATATTAATTATTATTTAAGTTATTTACATTTTTACAATTAACAATTTAATATTACATATCATATATCCATGATGCAAAATTAGTTAAAATAAAAATATCTAATTATAAAATAAAATAATAAAATTATAAAATTAAAGTAAAATATCCAAATGTAAAACAAATATGAAGTAATAAAATAAATAAATCTGAGACTTTTTTTTTTTAGGTTTTTGTTTTTTAAATCTGCCATTTCTACTCAATACATTTTTTTAGAGATTGACAACTAGGAAAACTGTATTCCCACTATCGCAGATTTCCATGACTTTTTTCAGATTTAATTATTGTCCATGACTGGTCCAAGATTTTGAAAATATAAATATAACTTTTAATTACCTCATATATCTAGGTTTTCTGAAACTTTAGGAATTAAAAAAAAAAAAGAAAAATGGGAAAAAAAAAAAAAAAAAGAAATATCTTGTTGATTAGGTCTTGTAGCTTTACTTTAACATTTGTAATTTAAAACTTTTTTAAAATTTGAAATTTGTTTTCACTATATGTATGTGTGTGTGTGTGTGTGTGTGTGTGTGTATATATATATATAATATATATATATATATTATATAATCACATAATACATAATCACGTCATGAACTAAGGAGCTGTTTTTTAGTCAATGAATGTCATAAGTTAATATTCATAAAATACTTTTCTGAATATATTAATATAATGAATACAAGCAATCGGTGTATCAGCTGTTGTATTGAGTTTTACTTTATGTTAATGCCCTCTGCCTCTGTGCATCTGCTTTTTCTCTCAAACTGCTCTCTGAACAGCATTATTCCATTTACTGATGAAAAGGACTGTGCTGGAAACACACACCACACTGATGCATTGTGTGAAACACTGCAGTGATTTGCGGTAAGGAAAAAGGGGAAAAAAGGCCGAGAGGGATCACAACCAGCACGTCAGTAAGCGGCATGGCCAGACCAGATCTGTGAGATCACGATGTGGCCTTGTGCAGTGCATTCCACCTCTCCTTTAAATTTGATCGACCAGTCGAATGCCCGATGCATTTATCCAGGCAAAATCCTTTCAGAGGACGCCACATTACCCAGCAGCCTTTGCAAAAGATACTCTCGTCATTGCACTTTAATACTGATGGGACCTTGGATTGCAAGCGATAGCGGAAAATAAGATAAGGGAGGGCTGCCGAACCGTTGCTCGCTCCTCCTGTGCAACCAGCAGAGAGGGAAAAAGCGAGAGTCTGTCTGTCTCCGTCTGTAGTAATTATTCATCTCTGAGGCCAAATGCTGCTGATTTTCGTTTTTTAATCCCCTTGCATATTCGAACGGCCAAAATGTGTAAAATGGCCGATTGCAACCACATTTTAGAGCTGCTTGCTAAAGCTGGCATCACTACTGCTGAGATTTGAACAAACCCTTATGCTTTAAACTTTCTCTAAGCAGGAAGTCGAAAACCACTTTCATACCAACTAACTCTGGCTAACATTCTGGAAAGGTTCTCTCAACATGATGAACAAATGTTATAAAAAAAAACTTTCTACCAGATGATAAAGGAATAGATAGAAACCCAGAAATAAAAATTTGCTGGAAATTTACTTACCATCAGGGTAATTTGTTTTCTTCATCAGAACAGATTTGGAGCAAATTTATCATTTACACATCACGTTCACCAATGGATCCTCTGCAGTGAATGGGTTGCCGTCAGAATGAGAGTCCCCAAACAGCTGATAAAAACAATCACAATAAATGCAGCAGTAACCCACAACACTCCAGTACATCAGTTAATGACTTATGAAGAGGAAAAAAACTGTATGTTTGTCAGAAATGAAACCATCATTTTAACTTTGCTTCCAGCTAAAATATGAGTACTCTATCCATCATATTGCTTTCTCCCCTGTGAAAAAACCCCATACTCATCTCAAATCAGGCGAGAAATATGCACAGATCAAACCGTCTACAAGTGAAAACAGTACAAAACAGTTCTAAACAAATATGTCAGTAGATTTTGATGTGAGAGGACAACAGATTAACTCTTTCACTGGAGGAAGCATTATTATGGATTATGGGCTCCATAGAAAGCGACCATTTGAAGTTGAAAATTTTTAATGATGGATTTGTTTTTTACAAACACACAGCTTTTCACTTCACCAGATTTAAATTAATAGCTGGAGTGGTGTGGATTGCTTGTGGATTATTGTGATGTTTTGTTTTTATCAGCTGTTTGAACTCTCATTCTGACGGCACCCATTCACTGAAGAGGATCCATTACAGTGATGTAATGTTACATTTCTCCCAATCTGTTCCGATCAAGAAACTGAAGAAGAAACTATCTAATTTACATATTGGATGGTCTGAGAGTGAGTACTTTTTCAGTCTTTTTTATTGGCTGAATGATTCCTTTAAAATAGAATGCTTATGCAAAAGTTATGTGTTCTCAAAAACAACATTCTCAAAACGTTAGCACAAAAAAACATTCTTTCTTTCTTCTTATGTGTGAAGATGATGTTTGGGAACCAAAAACACTTTTGTTGGTCCCCAGTGACTTCAATAGTATTTTTTTTCCTCCATAATATAAAATTCAATGGTTACCATTAACTTTTTGGTTACCAGCAGTCTTCCACAATATCTTCTTTTATGTTCAGCAGAAGAAAGAAACTCACACAGGTTTGGAAGAAGGTTGTTTTAGGGTGAGTAAATGATGACAGAATGTTCATTTTTGGGTGAAATATCCCTTTAATTGGAGCTCTCAAACAAAACATTCTTAGATTTAAGCTCCTAGAAGCCACCTAGCAATGCCATAGCAATGCGCTAATAACACTAAGCACCTAACATTGTGAAACAAAGTATAGCGTCACTGATCTTTCCATGTGGAGTATTGCTTCTAGCGTTAACGTTTTTTATTGAATTAAAACAGTAAGTGAAGTGTTCGGCTCTGTTCTCTCTGCTTGCACGTAATTCCATTTGATGATTTCCTTCGTTCTCTTCCCTTCAGTCTGCCTGTCCCTCGTGTGGTGGCATTAACTTCTGAAGACGGGGCGGTTTCACAGCAACAGCTTTGCTCAGATCCTGATCACAAAACCGTCAACAGCAAGGTGGAGTGTCTTATACCTGAATCTCAGCAAGTAGAAGAAACGAGGGAAAAATCCAGAATATTACAGTATGCCTATAGGCTGTACCCTTATCTAAAAGCTATTTTTTTCTCCTATAATGCCTTATTTAATACAAATTTCCTACTATGTTGATTAGATAGAGCAGTGCTTCATTACAAGTCTACCGGGATAGCGCCACCTATTGGTTATATATCTGGGCATTAACAGGAAATAATAGGATTTTTACTGTAGACGGTTTAGTATTTTTTTTTTTTTACAATTATTTGTGGTGAAGCTGTTTGCTTATGTGAACTATAAACATTTTCAAACAATAGACATTCCTTACATAATCTTATTTATTATTACACTGTGCATCTTTTAATTCAGCGAGTGTCCATCCAGTCAACATTTCAGACATAAAAATAGTTGTTTGCATTGCAATACTAAAAAAAAAAAAAATTGTGTTTTACAGTTTAATAAATAAGGTGTCAATAAAAATATACTTGTTTTTTTTTTTTACTTGAGTGGGAACATTTGAAACATGCATTTCATGTAAAGCAGCTCTGAATTATATGCATTGGTGAAAAGCACTGTACGGGATAAATGTGGAATGAAATGGGGGGAAAAATCAACATTTTCTTCAGTTTATTCATCACATTGGAAAAGGAAGTTTCAAGCCACTATGCATTGGAGTATTGCATGCAGTTTGCTGTGGTTGTATGCTGCACATTTTAGCAAATGGTCAGGTTTGTCTCGGTCCCTACCCTCCACCAATTGTGCTGCAGTTCTCTCATTGTTTGTATCCTTACATCTGAATCTTCTTCAGGGGACCCGCCCTTGGCCGGAGTCCCAAGACCCTTAATGGGGCCTGTTAAGCCCTCATCTGGAGCAGCCCACTGACACACAGCCAGACCTCTCTGTGCGAGATGCTGCAGGAAAAGGAGAAGAAGTGGCATGGAGGCAGCATGGGAACAAAAACGATGGAAAACCACTCCGCCCTCATCCCACTGCGCTCCAAAAACTTCCGCGCGAGGAGCGACGCTCACTTCGTCGATGTAATAAAGTGAGGACAGGTAGGAAATGACAGCGGTGATGACGGGGGCCCACTGGGATAAAAATGTCAGACAAGATGGAATGTTATTGTTTAACGGCCGCCAGCGGAGGTCATGCTGTTCCCAGAGGAACACTTGATGCACTTTGATGAAGTGTGCTGTGATGTACTATGTGTGTCCTGCGGCATTGACCATCCATTTTTCTTGTCTTCCTCTGTAAAAACACTATCGTTTGTGTACTAAATAGTTGCATCATCACTTGCTCACCAATGAAAAAACCTCTGCAGTGAACGGGTGCCGTCAGAATGAGAGTCTAAACAGCTGATAAAAACATCACAACAATCCACAATTAATCCACCACCTCTCCAGTCCAAAAGTGAATGCCTTGTGAAGAGAAAAGCTGCATGTTTTCATAAGACGACCAAAAAAATAAGTATTACAAGTTTTGCTCACCAATGGATCCTCTGCAGTGAATGGGTGCCGTCAGAATGAGAGTTCAAACAGCTGATAAAAACATCACAATAATCTACAATTAATCCACAGCACTCCAGTCCATCAGTTAATGATTTGTGAAGTCTATCATTAAGGCATTTTAACTTTAACTTCCCAGTGTTGCTTCTGTACCAAAATACAAGTCCATAATCCATAATAACGCTTCGTCCAGTGAAAAAGTCTACCTCACTGTTGTCCTTTGCATCAAAATCAACAACATATTAGTTTAGGAATGTTTTGGACTGTTTTTTGCTTGTAAATGGTGCTTGATATGTGCATATTTCGCTTCCTGATTCAGATGAGACAACATTTTCACTGAAGAAAGGCAATATTACGGATAGAGGATTTTTTAGCCAGAAACAGTGATTTGAGGTTTAAAAACGTCTTAATGAGGGACGATGGATTTGTTTACGAAATTGACTGATGGACTGGAGTGGTGTGGATTACTTGTGGATTATTGTGATGTTTTATCAGCTGTTTGGACTCTCATTCTGACGGCACCCATTCACTGCAGAGCTTCCATTACAGTGATGTAATGCTACATTTCACCAAATCTGTTCCAGTAAACAAACAAACTCTTTTACAACTTGGATGGCCTGAGCATGAGTAAAATTTAAAATGCTGATATAGCTCAGGTCTGTGTGCATTTAAAACCAGACATTTTCATTTTTCTTTTTCTTTTTTTTGTTCTTTTTTTCACCACAAAGCTGCCTTCAGTGCAAAACGTTCTGCATGCATAATAAACAACGGACGCATGGGATTCTTAGTGAATTTCCTTCACAAGCTAATCTTGTTTTTCTGTGCTTCGACCTTGCAGTCTGATGAAAGATTACTTTCTTCAGGACCGCCCATCAACAAGTTGAGTCACACTTTTCATAGACAAATCCCTGGAGTCGTCTTACAGGACCAGCTACCCAGGATGAGGGTATGACGTTCCGTCCATTTATATGTCGCTTTTAATTTGTTCTCACTCTCTGTCACGTTTTTGTTTATAACTGGCTTTAACTCAGTAGTGGTCTGTGATTTGCGCCGCTAACTGGTCAGTAAGAGAAAGCATCGAAAGGACAAAGTTTGTTGCACTGTCTGTACTGCCCTCTGGTGGTCTACCGCTTGAAATGCATAAATGATCAGGACATATCATACTGGCAGTATTTTTCAAATCAGAGTTCTTGATTTGATCAATAATTCTGTTGTTTTCTTTCTGATTGTTATCAGGTTAAGACACAGGCTCCTGTCCAGACGTTTGCCAGTCCAACGTTTAGCTCTTTCCTAGACATGCTCCTGTGCTGTTGTGTTCTCCTGGCTCTCTCTGTGGCCTGCCTCCTGCGACCGCTGGTTACCCAGCAGCCCCTGCCCACACCTGCCCTCATAGTGGCCGCAGTTGCAGCTGTGCTTGAATGTTTGGCCCTAGTGCTGGCAGTACGGTGAGTGTAAATATTACGATAAATTATTCACCCTCATGTCATTCCAAACCTGTACGATTAGTTTTCATGCAGTGTAAAAGAGCAGATTTTTCCCTGTAAACTGACAGTGAATGGATTTGGCAATTTTCAAACTGCAAACTGCAAAAAAAAAAAAACTTTTAACCATATCATATTATAACTATATTATACCTTTTAACCAATATCATATTATAACTATATTATAGTTTTTTGTTCATATTTTGAATTGTTTTATTTTAATATTTTCTGTGTCCATTTTACTTTTAAAAGTTTTATTAATTTTTGTTTTGTGTTTTTTGAAATGTTTTAGCAATTTTATTATTATTATTATTATTATTATTCAATTATTTTAAAGTTTATATAAAGTTCAAAACTAACTGGAAAAAAAATTTATTTGGCAACTAGATTAAATAAAATAAGGATAAAAAAAATTAGTTAATGTTTATTTTTATTTCAAAGTTTCAAAATTTGTAATTTTTTTTAATGGTTTTATACACTATAATAACCCTGGCATATAATAAAATATGTTGCAACACGTCCATGCTAGGTTTGAACAAAATGAATTTAATAGTTTTAGAATGACATTAGGTTTGAATAAATGATTTTTATTTTTTGGATATATGTGTATATTTTATAAATGTTTATTAGTAGTTTTAGTTATTTTCTATATATTTTAAAAATAATTTTCATTTATTAGTTGTAGTCAATTTACTTTTAATTAAGTACTTCATGATTTTTAAACTAAACAGAAATTTGAAATGTTGAATGAAAAAGTTACGTTTTAAGTTTAAGTTAATTTCAGATTACGTATATTTTATTTTTAGTAACCATGTTTTTTGGTTTTATTTAACTCTAAGACCCCTAGTGAATAATCAAAATGGTGCAACATGTCATGCTTTATTTGTAGAAAATTGTACACGTTTAGAATGAAATGATGGTGAATAAATGATTCTAGAAATGTATTCATTTTTAAAGAACTATACCTTATTTAAACCTGCCTGTGTAGATGAGGCCAAAAGGGTTGAAAAAAGGGTTTACTTGCTTTAAATATTCAACTGATGAAATTGCATTATCTTTTTAATACTCGTCAGAAATGTCTCTGATGTTTTATGATCTGAGTATTTTCAACAAGAATTTCAGGCCTTTTGAGATGAACAAATGCTGCAACTATTGCTGCTGTAACAGAATGGGGCTGAGCTAAAAATAATAATAAAAAAAAACTCAAAGAAATGATACATGTGTTAAATAATGGAGTTACTGATTTAGCCTCTGTTTTCAACCAGCAGGCGTCTGGATCTGTTCCAGGCTGATACAGATGTTTGTTTCATATTCAAAAGCTTTAGAATCCTTTGTAGCTGAAATTAAAAAATGTAAATGTGTTTCATTTACATTCAGTGACTTTAAAAGAATCATTCACCCCAAAATGAAAATTCTGTCATCATTTACTCACCCTCATTCATTCCAGATGTTTTGAAGAATGTTGGTAACTAAACAGTCTCAGTTCCCATTGACTTTTTATTGCATTGACTAAAAATACAATGGCTGTCAGTGGGGAACCAAAAACTGTTTTGGCTATCAGCATTTTCTTACGTATAGGCTTGGGAGCAACATGATGACAGAATTTTCATTTGGGGGTGAACTATCCCTTTAAAGGCAGTAAATAATGGAAGTAGTTTTTAACAATATTTCTCTTTGCAATTTTGGTTAAACACAGATAATTGTTTTTACTGTCTGGAAATTGTGGGGGAAAAATTTGATTTTACTGTCTAATAAAAATGTCAATATCAATATTTTTTTGTCTTACATTGTCTGCCTGACAAAAAATTTAAGACAGAACATGTTTTTGTTCATATCAGTGTTACTTTTAGTATCGAGATACTACTATATTTTTTTTATTATTTTGAGGTTTTATTTGTATAATTTTCATTCTAATTTTAGTTTTTTGTTATAATTAGATTAAATTAGAAGTTTTATACATTTTGTTCTGTGTCTTTTGTCATTTTTTAGTTGTTTTTTTGCGATGTTTATATATGTCTGTTAATTTTATTTCAGTTTTATTTTGGTTATTTTTAGCACATCAAGTAAAACTAAATTAAAAAGAGAAATGTTACTTTGGCAACGAGCTGAAAAAAAAGTAATAAAAATATTATATTATATTATTATAATATTATATATTATAAAAAAAAAAATATTATTATTTTACTATAGTTAATTTTTTATTTTATTTCAAATGATTTTTATTGTGTTTTATTTAAATATTTTCTTTTTATGGTTTTAGTTTTAGTTAGATATAATAACCCAGGATCACATTAAAGTAAATATGACATCTACTCTAATTAAGGTCCCTAAACAGCAAGGAAACAGCTGGCTTAAATTATGGAAGTTTTATCACTTTTAACTCATATTCCAGTATGTTATTGGGATGTTTTGTTGTTTAGAATAGGGTTATTATCTCAGTCTTAAAATGGGACCCGGGCAATAGCAGCATAATGCACAATACACAAATCGCATATAGCTGTTTCTATATAGTCCTGAAATCTGATGCAATGTGTCTATCTCATTGTCTACTTTACAGGCGAGCCTTTTACCTGGACAGAGTCCTGAACTGCACCAGGACCCTCCTCTGGGCCATTTCCGGCTGGGTTCCCCGTCACATGATCGGAGCAGTGCTTGTGTCTTTACCCGCCGTGGCTGTGTTTTCTCATATCACCTGCAATATGCATGACTCCATACAGGTAAACACAGCAGCAAAGATATTGTGAAGGGGTTTTCATGTATGTTAAATATTTTTTATTAAATATAAATTGCTTTTGTTTTATATATTTAAAGAAAATTAATAAAAAATTTTCTGAATAACTAAGCTTTCCATTGATGTAGGGTTTGTTAGGAAGGGTTTAGGACAATATTTGGCTGAGATACAACTTTTGCCTTTTTTTGAATGATAACAATATACACAAGAAATTTAAGTCTGGTTTTTAAAGCCTGTCACAGCACAGATCGGCCCTCTTAAGAGTCATGAATGATGTAATGCTCACCACTGATACCGGGCAGTCTGCGGCTTTGGTCTTGCTAGACCTTAGCTCTGCATTTGACCTGGTCGATCACAACATTCTCTTATCACGTCTGAAGCATGTGTAGGCCTTCGGGGTACAGTGCTCCAATGGTTTTGCTCATATTTAACAAAAAGGAGTTACTCTGTCTGCCTTGGGCACCATTCTTCCTCTGATAAACAGTTAAGTTCTGGTGTCCCTCAAGGCTCTATTCTTGGCCCAGTACTGTTTAATCTCTACATGCTACCTTTGGGTTCTATTTTATCTAGAAATGGTGTATCTTTTCATCTGTACGCTGATGACACAAATTTATCTGCCTACAAAGCGTGATGATAAAGCTTGCCTTTAAGCCTATATTAGACTGCTTAGACGAACTGAAACTCTGGCTTGCTAGTAATTTCTTAAGTCTTAATGAGAGCAAAAAATTATCTTGTTTGGTTCAAATGATCACAGCACTCATGATGTTGATCTCAATACTCTGTTACCTTACAATACCACCTGTGTTCGGAAATCTGGAGGCTTTGCTTGATAAACAGTCTTAAATTTGATAAGCAGATATGTGCTGTGGTTAGGTCTTGTTTCTATCATCTTCGTCTTTAGCAAAGGGTTAAGCCCTTTTTGTCTGGTAAGAATCCTGAAACTGTCACGCATGCATTTTGTAACGTCTTGACTAGCGTCTCTGTAACTCTTTGTACATTGGGGCCTCTCAGACTTGCGTCACACGCTTACAGTTAGTTCAAAATGCCGCAGCCCGGCTCCTCAAAGGGAAGCCTAAAAAAATGATCACATTACACCGGTTCTGATTTCGCTTCATTGGTTATTGGTCAAATACAGAAGTGATTTTAAAGTTTTGTTATTGTGTTTTTAAGTCTTTTGCGGAACCAGGCACCACAGAACCTATCTGAAACTACTGCATCCGCCTTCTCAGTCTAGATCACTAGGGACTCTGATTCATGTTCCTAGAACCAGACTAAAAAAACAGGGGTGAAACACGCATTTGTGGTCATCAGTCTTAGTTATGGAATAGCCTTCTAGCCTACATCAGATCCGCCAAAACCTTGCCAACTTTTAAATCTGCCCTGAAAACGTACTTGTTTTTTTCCCATGGCTTTCAATATCCCTTGACTCATATTGGTATAAATATCATTTGATACTAGATTTTTTAAGGATTTAATTTATTTTTATCTTACTTTTATCGTTTCTCTAGTGCTTAAATTTTTTGTGTCATTATTGTCTGTTTCTTTTAGCCTTGTAAAGCACTTTGGGTCAACACCAGTTGTTTTTAAATGTGCTATACAAATAAACTTGTATTGTATTGTATAACTATTTGAAAATCTGGAATCTGAGGGTGTAAAAAAAAAATCAAAACATTGAGAAAATCACCTTTAAAGTTATCCAAATGAAGTTCTTAGGCATGCATATTACTAATCAAAAATTAAGTTTTAATGTATTTATGGTAGGGAAATTTACTAAATATCTTCATCTTTACTTAATGTCCTAATGATTTTTTGACAAAAGAAAAATTGCTTTTTGCTACAAATAAACCTGTGCTTACTTATGACTGGTTTTGTGCTCCAGGGTCACATATGAGTTTTAATAAATGAGGGTCCTTGTCTCCTGCCTGCTTTGGAAAGTTTCTTGGTCCTTATTGTGTAGATTTTCTTCAAAAGCACACTAAAACAAGCTGTAAATAGAAAAGTATTTATTGTTAAAACACAAGAAACCATTTTTATGCAGCAGTACAAGAGTAGCACAACACAATACATGTGCATGCTGGGGCTGAATGCCTTTAAGTGTGCACTAATGTATGGTATAGTACATATCTATTATGTAACAATGTATAGACATGTCTGGTGAATTTAAGCAATTTGATGCTGCTTTAAGTCAGGGAAGTACATATTTCTGTAAAGTGCAATCCTGCAGTACTCTAATCTGAGCATGAGCATGTTTAATTCATGTCATTCTTTTCCCCAGTTTCACCATGTTCACCTGCTTGTGGCTGTCATAATTGCCATCATCCAGTAACAGCAAGAATTTCTGCCAGCTCAGTTTCTGGATGCGTTCAAGCATCGGCAACGCTTGCAGGACTCACTTTTCTAAGTGTACTCTGGAGCCCCCTTGCATGTTTAAACAATCATACAACTGCACAAGGTACTACATAGAACTTTTTTCACACAGCAAAAAAAAAAAAAAGTTTTTTTGTCAACTTTTTTGAGTTCCATATTTAGAAATTCATTTATTTGAGAAACAAACGCTGCATAAGACTTGTTGTTTAGAAGAGAATGTCTTAAATATGAGAATATATTTTGACTCTAATGCAAGGTTTTTCTTTTGCTTGATTTTAAAAAAAGTACAAAACCAGGAACCCCGATTTTATCTCAAAATTCTTGACATTTTTTTCTCAAAATTGTATAAATTAAAAACTCGCAATTGTGAGAAATATAAATAAACTCAGAATTGTGAGATATATAAATGTGCAAATGCGAGTTATAAAATCCAGGTTTGGGGGAAAAAATGATAATTTCTGATATTTCACAATATATTGATAGTTTCATAAATTTGACTTAAGTCACAATTGAATGTAGTAAAGTCATAAAATAAATATCTCGCAATTGAACGTTTATTTCTCAGTTGCAACATTATTCTAAGAATTTTAAGTTTTAAGTCTCACAATTCTGAGTTTTCTTGGGTCATTGTAGTTTATGTCACACAATTGTGAGAAGGAAAACAAGTCTGATTGTGAGATGATGAAAAAGTTGCCAATTTCCATAATAAAAGACAATTTTAAATTACTGGAGTTAAAAAAGTTATTATTGATTTTTGTTTGATTTTTTGTTTGTTTTATGGGTACTACCATTCAAAAGTTGGGGTCAGTAAGACATTTTTATGTGGTTTCTTCTGCTCAGACCAAGTTTAGGAATTGTGACTGCTATTATTGGACATTCATAAAATTAGTTATGTTATGAATGTAAAACTAATCCAAAGATAACTTTTTGCTGTCATTTTTCTTATAGCACTTGGGAACGTTATTTTTGAGCGGTATGTTTAAGACAGATACTACTTATTGTTTCCACATTTTAGTGGATTGATTTTATGCTAGGTATACCATTTAAAAAACAATCTCAATCCAAGAATTTTTATTTTTTGTCTCAGCAGTTGTCTTTCTCTGTATCCACCAGATCCAGTGACATTCAACAGCAGCTTAATGACGTCCAAAACCCTAAAGAAGATCCAACTACGACCGCAGGACCTGCTCGGCCCAGAAGCTTTGGTAGACCTTCTTCCTATTGCTCCTCCCTGGTGTTGGTTCCTAAACCGTGAGTTCGAGGTGACGTTACCAGTCTGCACTACACGGCAACGTGTGGAAGCAGACCAGCACTACCGCATCTCAAGATCCAAAACATGCGGGACCAGGCCGACTGGCTCCTGCGCAACATCATCCCCATCCACGGTGGAAAGGCGCGAGCAGCTGAAGGTGACCCAGAACTACTCCAAGAAACCACGAGACAACTGTGGTGGGCGTCATCTTCGCCAGCATCGTCAACTTCGAAGCGAGTTCTACGAGGAGAGCTACGAGGCAGAGGGAAGGAGTGCTTGAAAACAAAAAAAAAAAAAAAAAAAACGAGTCTTGAAAAAACAAGAACTTATCGGGGATTTCGGATGAACTCTTGCGCAATCCGACTTTTTCCATATCGAGAAGATCAAGACGATTGGCGCCACACTACATGGCGGCGTCGGGGCTCAATACGCAAAAAGTGTAGGATCAAGACCCATCCACAAACGCCCCACCTGCGAGCGCTCTTCGAATTTTCTTTGGAAAATGATGCGGCGTGGTGGACGACCTTAAATAAAAACATGGCTTGGCTTTAAGTTCAAGGTTGCGAAATCGGTGGGTTCAACCACGGACCTGCTTACTGCACCTACGGAGTCCATCGACGGTACCACAAAGCTACTCTATGACATCTGGGGCGACACGGTGAACAAGGTTTGCCAGCCGAAGATGGAGGCACGACTGGCGTTGGAGTGTCGCGTTCAGGTTAGCGAGGAGAGATACTGCGTGCTCGAGTGGAATGGACTATCGAGTTTGACTACGCTGAGGCGATAATAAAAGCTAAATGCCTGTTGCTAGGTACCGTCAAATGTGAAAGGGGCAAGGGTCAAATGAAGACCTATCCTTTACCCGAAGAGCTCAGACAGCGCAGGACCTGTACCTCAATACCAGCTCTCGGTCTCTCCCGGAAATCCGAGCGCAGGTGGATGGCGGCATCGGACGCTCGCCCACGATGAAATCGCCAATATGGTCACAGCAGGCAGTGCTAGCAGAGTAGGCGCGTCATTTTCTGTGAGCTCAGGCACTGCAACCGGACAGGGATTTGCTGGCAGAGACTTTCCCGAGCCAAGACTGGAAGCAATGGGTACATCGAAGACTCAACGATCTGCGTCTGCTGTTGGCCCTGCTTGTGCATACCGGAAAACCAGCTTGAGCGCAAGTCCAGCGGTTTTCGGGTAAACCACCTGACCGACTTTGACCCCTTCTCCTGTCCGGGCGGGAAATCGCAGAGAGCCGTTGTTGCAAAAAATGGAGGGAGAAATGCGTACATGGGTGACCCAATGACAAAACTTTGACCTTTGAAAACAAGCCAACATTGTTGTCGCTGTGGGTTTTAACCCTTTAAACAAAGGCTCTCGTGAGTTTGTCGGGAAATAGGCGAGTTTAGGGATGTATGCTAGGTAGATTTGTGTCGTGTACTGGTGGAAAAGGTGGTTAAGCACACAACCCCCCTGCACTGAAGAATGTTTATCGAGGCTAGCCGAACCAGGAGATACTGTTCACATGTGGATGGTGGTGCGAGGGACGCGTAAAGAAACTTGGAGGAGCCACATGAAACCGTTTCTACATGGGGATACGAAAATGCAGAGGAGATTGCATTTGGATGGTACAGATCCTGAAAGACGTCTCATCCTTAAATAGACCCGCAGTTATTTCCGACCTAATTGAATATTATTTCAGCCTTTAGCTTCATACTATTGTGCTGCCTTCGTGACGTGGTTTTGCTTTTCATGAAGTGCCTTTAGGATTTATAACAATATATAGGAGGAAAATTTTTTCAAAAAAGGTTTCCCCTCAATCAAATCTTTCGTGAAGAGATACTAAAAGTGTTTAGTAGCATGTAAATTTGATGTGTTAGAAAGCGCTTTAATTTTTTGTTTCTTGAAAGTATTTGATATATTTTGGAATATTTGTAGGTGACTCTCAGTTGGGACGTTCATCAGTCAGTATTCAAAAACAATGTTAACAAGCAAAAAACTCTGTTGAATTGCGATGATTGAGGCTGTTCTAAAAAATACCCAAGATAAAACACATCGTGTTGAATGGTGCATGGCCAAAAGTGTCTGTGAAGAAGTTATTAGTGAAATGTAGAGCAAAGTTATGGGCTAAAAATTCACTACAGCAATGATTATCCAAAACATTTGTACAGCGCCTTTATCTTGATGCATGAGATTCCTAAGTGTCTGATATATTGGCACTTTTCGTGAATTTTTGCTATTGAGTCTTCATTCTGCAGCTAAATGCATTGGTTGGCTGACCAACATCCTGAATTTCAGATGAAAAGTTCTAAGACGATGTGCAAGTTTGCCGCCTTAACGCCTAATGTAGATCGATAGTACCTTAAAGGACAAAAATGCATTTCAGCATTAGCATACTGTGACTTGTTCAGACTTTACAGTAGAGCAGAATATTACATTAAAATATAAACATGGGCAGTCAGTTTTCAGAATATAGGCAGTTTGTTTAGCAAGTCATCATCTAAAATCAACACTGAAAACCGCCATTTACTCCATTCCCCCCCTTAAAAAACATTCATAGTCGTATGATTAATTAGTGCACGTTGTTGTAATCGCAGAAATGTCTGTAATCTTTCATCAAAAAATAAAAACTTGCACAGCCTTTGAAATGGACTTTTCGGCAGCATGGGGTCACCTTGGGCTGTGTAGGGCAATTCACTATTTAAACTGATTATGGCAATAATAGCAAGTGGGCTAACCATGATAGATTTGTGAAAACAGATGCTTAAAAAATTGGACAAATTCTGGTCAAAAATCCTAAAAAAATGGGAAAACAAAAATCTTGGTATAGTTCTACTTCTCCGTCTAATCCCGGGGTACTCAAAGGGGGCAACGTACTGCATTAATTTGTGACCTGCCCTCATGCAGAAGACTAAGATATTTAATCAAGCAAGTCTCTACGTATGTGATAAACTGGCATTCCTAAATCAGATAAAAACTGCAAATATAGTATTAAAGTTCTTATGATGATAAATGGTAATTTGTGTGCCGTTTGCCCTTTATGTGGTTTAAATGACGGCCCGCTTGGCCTCCTGACCTTGAGGACACCTGGTCTGAATCATGGTATTCCCTGATGGATCATAATTAAATCTATCCTGATTTTTTTCTTATGCAATATATAATGTTTCACTTAAAATGAAGTCCATATTGATTTTAATATTGTGCAACTTGGCACTCTGGAGTGGTGAAAAGGTGATCCAATTAGTTCAACTGTGAGAAAAAATATAAAACGTTAACTGATACTCACATCTAATGAGATAATTAAGTCACCATAGTGGCATAACAGTTCAAGAACTGGCAATAATCTAGGTATCATATATTACCACGTTCCCCAGTCCAATGTACAGAATTCGTGTGAATATTAGAATAAGATTAGACCATAGCCTTGACTCTGGCATGCTTGTCTTTTGATGTGCAATAGGTAAAGGGTAAATTTTTGTATGGGATATAGCAAAAGGAATTAGGATGGTAATCTTTTTACATTGAGCTTTGTGAGTAAACTTAATCTGCAACTGATACTACATCCATTTATGGCTGTCTAATGATTTTAAAAATTGCATTGTTCTAAATTTGATAGCAGTTTAGTGTATTTGCAGTTTCACACTTGACAATGTTGGCTTTAGATGGGTGGAACCTGTATTAGTTTAAACAGGGGTTTGGTGTGCATCAAACGATTTGCATTGATTGTCATGCTTAACATTCAGTGGTGATATTAATGGGAATATGAGAAAATGTGAAATGTATAGCTTTTCTTGACATCGCTGTGAATTCGTAATCTGCCAAGAACCTGAACATTTAAAGGGGAATTGTTATAAAAGGTGATTGATTTGTCAGTATTTCTCATTGTATATATTAGTGCCTTTTACTCATTTAGAATGCATATTGATCGGGTCAAAGACATCTTCCTGTATTATCGGTTTCATTTTTTTTTCATAAACTAAATGCTTGTGTTATGAATAAGTGTCGTCAGATTTCAACGTCATATTCAGCGCTGTTGCCTTTCTTAACGATTAGCTTGACGTGTTCCATTTTCACTGTATATTCCTTCAAATGTGAAACTGCTTCTTCACTTTAAAAATGTAAAGGATGCATATTGTTAACTTTTACTCCAATTTTTATTCTGTGCTGATTTTGATGCTGTTCAGTTGATGTCGTTTTTGGTGGCAGCCAAGCCATAGCCCATCCATGTATTTCTAATATCATGTTATTAGGGCACAACTGTTGCTAATTAATTAAAGTGCCCTTTGCTGTCTGGAATGGGGAATGGCACACAACCCTTATGGGCTCATCTGTTTTGAGCAGTTACAAGCAATATAAAAACGTGATCCAACCTTAAAAGACGCATTACGATTCAGCTCGGAACTTGTGCTTGAACTTAGCTTGACGAAGACCACATGTGTTATATTTTTATGAAAGGTGCTAATTATGAAATTTATGATTCCATTACTTCTGTTTGAGACTTTATTGTGATGGTAAAACAATTTAGGCGAATAATGAAAGGGCTGAAATATGCATGATAACAGAAGAGCCACCTTTTATTTTAATTTTTTTATTGTATCACTTACGGTTGGCCCAAATCAATGATTTACAAGCCAATTTGATGTTAGGAAATGTAAGTAAAAATTTGAAACAAAAAATGTGTTTTAAATAGAAGTATCACACACACACTGGGATTTCTTGCCAGAGAGCGTTATTTATTCAAGAATGTATGATTTTGAGTTTCTCTCGGTTTCGTCAGTTTATAAACTCAATCTGTATTCGTTTGTAAAAAGGTTTTTTTTCTTCTCATGCTATGTTTGTAGCTAGTTGCATTTGCTCTGTGTGGTGACATGTAATTATTTTTGCATTATTTATATCAAGTCATGTGCCTAAGGTTACATCAACGCTACTGGATGACAAGGGGAAAGCAAAATACAGTGTGTAAGTCTGCCTTCTGTTCTGTTGCTTTGCAATGAATCGGGAAAATTTCCACTGCATGTTCACAGTAGCAAATATCCGCACAACACACAATAACGCACAACTTAATTGTTGGGATTGGGGATGAACTATTCACTTTAATTCTGCTTTAAGCACATTCTTTTGTATACATCAAAACTGTATTTACAACGTTACCTGGTTCTGACATGGTAGGCCAGTTTTACTGCAATGCCCTACTACACCTGAAAAATCCTAGCACGCATCTCTTCGCAAACAATGTTTCATTTAATTTTAATAAGAGATGTGCAAACTGTGGTATTTGTTAGACATTCGTAAGGAGACGCGACCAAACTGACCCGATTGAATTCCCTCTACGCCATATCTATGTTAAACCACGCCCCCTAGCGGCTGTTTGGTTACGACCGCGTGGGACGTCCGCGTTTGCGTAAGGGGCGTGGGCCGCGCAGGCCCCTCCACCCTCCACAGTCTCGCTGGGAAAAGAAAAAAAAAACTTTTTGTATCGAAGGAAATCAACAGGCCAGCCATCTTGTCGCGAGATGAGCGTCAGGATTTCGGGAGGAGCATTCTATTATTTTTTAACGCACCCGGCTCCATCGGAAACGCCCCAAATAAGCTTCCCCGCGACGGAAAACGACAAGCTTTCGGCCGAATCGGCAGGGTCTTTGTGGCGAATCTTAGCGGAAATGGAGCCGTTTTTGTGGGTCGGCTGGAAAAACCCGTTATAATCTGATTTCCACGTTCAGCGCGAGCGGCGCGGCTCCTGTGCCACTCGCCTATATCAAATGATGATTATCTCATTTTGCAGTTATATTTCCCGGCTTTCCTGATTATTCGCTTCGGGCTGGACATGGAGCTTGAAGGTCTTTATTTTTATTCGCAGAAAATAGCATTTTTGAACAGAGCCACCGTAAGGAACGGGAGTGGTGATTTTTCTCCCTCCGTCGGTCGTGTTTTTCGGTTTTTCCGATGATATCCCATTTAGTTTCCGCGGGGTTTGGGTCGAGCGTTTTAAGGTTAATCTATGCGGGTTTGTGGTGTCTGGATTATTAATGGGATGTGAAACGGCGGTGGCGGAGACGGGGCGACTGTCGAGGCGCTTTGAGTCACATCTGTAATTATTGGCGCCCTGATCGCTGAATTACTAATACTAATATAGAGAAACCGAGGGCCCCCCCCCCCCCCCCCCCGATTTGATTGTATTTCGCTCTTTGTCCCCCTCACGGGATCTTGGAACGAGCGTATTAAGTTGCTTACACGTGTTTTTTTGTGCGGCGATGAGAGCACGAGGCTGATAATCTGCTGGGAATATGGGTCCCTCAGCGCAAAGCGGCCCAAACTCAACTCACCTGCGATGTCCTCCTACGCGCTCCAGGTTAAGAAGCTGCCGATCCACACCTGGTCCTACATGACACGCGCCAGACCAGGTCTGCTGTTTCACAGACCGCTCGCCTCAGGTGTCCGGGGTCACGAAAAAACTGACTTTAGACCAGGTGAAATCTCCACGTGTTCGACGCGAGATAGCCTCAGGTAGCGAGCTCACCTTTCCTTGTGAGAAACCAGGTAAGTCTCGACCGTAGAAAATCCCTCACCTGTCTCACACAGAAACCGATTCAGTGCAAGGAGAGAGGCTCGGTGGTGCATCTCAGACCCCCTCAGATCCGGGCCGGGTCCTTGCTAGCGAAGGACCCACTCGTGCTTCGCTGTTATGACCGATATCTCTGGGTTTGTTTATTTCTGAGAACTGATACGCAGAACCCAAATAAGTTTACAAATAATAACTAGATGGGCATAAACAACGATAAAAACATATGCAGTAAAATATAGTTAGACGACTATGTTGCTTATGTAGAGTCCTCTTTCAGGAATAATTTTCTTAGTTTGAAAAATAAGTCACTTAATCTATCATAAATAGTAAAATAGGTAAAATAATTTTTTCCGGAAATAATATTTCTATATTTTTGAAAAATAGGTACTTAGATTACTCTCATCATCTATCGATCTATCTATCTAGCTAGTGAGCTAATGCGTTAAGCTACCATAAATTATTTCTGAAATTTTTATTATTTTTTTAATATTTACAATTGAGCAATGTTGGATAATTTTGTTTAAATGTCAGATGGTGCACGTATTAAATAGCTCTGTATAAAATAACTGGTTAAGTTGAAAATGTGCTAATATCCTAAAATACGTCTCTAGATAACTCATTTACTAGAACTGTTTTACTGTCTAAAACTCAAAATAATTTATATATCTAAAACAATTTGATTGATAATAACTAGATGACGGTGGCAAAACAATACAATAGTAATAAAATGCTCTTGTTCGTTTATAAAAAAGTTTAAGAAGGAGTAATGGTCATTTAAATTAACGTATATTCTCAAATAAATTATAAATCCCAAATTACAATTGGCAGTATATTCGCTTGTGGTGAATTAAAAAAAAAAAAAAAAAAAATCTGTTTCAAGAATGGTCGCATTTTAAATCGAGGACCCGCTATTAAAGAACCGATAACCAATCGGCCCAGTCGTAAAGTGTGAATATCGGTAACATATGTCAGTCAAAATGATTCTGGTACGATCCCTATCTCCACCGTCTGTCAAATCAACCAGCTTCAGGGGAAGACAATACCTGCCCATAAGAATCCTCTCAAACCTGGCTTCAGGTATGACTTTCACCCAAAACCTCTGTGTGATGATTTCCCGTCCATTCAGAAATGATGGTCTTTCAGAGTAACATCGCTGCATGAAGGCAGTTCCATCAAAAACCTTATTTCAGATGTGGTTAGTCTGTGGATATACAACAAATCTGGCACTTTAAGTGTGCAAAACAACGTTTGCACGACTCGTCATATTGAAATATTTAATATCACAAAAAATGTCATAAGGACAAAATTATAAGATGGTGCAGAAAGTTTTTATTTATTTATTTATTTTTACCCGAACTGATAGTGACTTTTTTGAATCCATTAAGATGCGAATGTGATCTTGAATCCTGTGGTATGCAGTGACAATGACTATGCTTATTTGTCTTCATGTGCTCTTCTGAGTGAGGTCTTGTTGCAGTTATTCCAGTATAGATGCAGCTACCCAGCATCTCCGGATGCGGATTCCTGGAGGGCTGTAATAATCAGTGCGATGACATGACATCCGTCTCGAGGAAGCAGAAGAGTTTTTTTTCATCCCCAGTTAGTATGCGAGTCTTCATGCACCAATTGTTTGAGGTTTCACTCAGCTGAATATTATTATGCGGAGACTTTAGTGCAGCCCCCGATTCGCAACCTTTCGGACTCAAAGGCCCCCCTGTTGTAAACAGAATTATTCCAAGCCGCCTAGAAATATGATTTCAGTTGAATCGATTTTCTAAGATTTTAATTAGGTCTAGTTTTAGTAAGTTACTAATTTACCAGCGTAATTTTTTACAGTTAATTCTAGTAATTGAAATATTAATATTTATTATGTAGTTTCAAGTTTTGTGTGATTTTCACTGATTTACCAGGTCATGTACTTTGACAAATTTTAGATGGCCATGCTTCGACGTTCGGAGGTAGAATTTGTAATTATGAATGGATGTATCTCTGTGATTGTTCTAGGCGCAGCCACCCCACTTGATAGCTTCATAGAGGGAGGTTTTGCACAGAACAAGCATTACTCATTCTCCAAAAAAATGTTGAAATTGTTTTAAAAGCTAGGCGTAGAAAAAAGAAGACACATTTAGTAATTTCAGTAGTCTTGTTTTAGTCAACTGAATGTAGGATGCCTTCTGGTTAGGATTCAGTGGACATCCTAATGGGTTTCTTGGTGAAAGCAGCATGTTTTGTGAGCAGAAAGTAGCATTTTGTTTAGGAGCATAACTTAAGGACTGCCAGGAAATTCACAGCTCAGCGTGGAGAGATTCTTATTTTCCTGTCTCCCAATTCCCCAATGTTTTTGGATTAACCATGAACTTTAAGTGCACCTATGAAGTTATTGACACAGAACTAGCAGTTTCTAATTGACATTAGTGGGTGGTGTCTGCGCAAAAAAAAGCCACAACCGTGAGCGAGAGTGGTGTCGTGCGCCGATTTGCGTAATAGGCGGGATTGAGACAAAATTTCACAATAGTTTTGATCCTCGCTCTGATCGGACTTTGGAGTCAGGTGCTGTACATGAAAAGACATCATCAGCTAGTGCTGTAAAGTGAAAAAAATCTGTCAGTTTGTACAAATGATTTGGAAACAAATTTTAAATGGCACACAAGGCAGTTTATTATCATTAAATAAAATTTTACTTAATTTAAGCAATACAAAAATTATATAGGCATATAGGGAGTGGAATAGCTATAAGTACTTCTTGCAGACAACTCTACTAGTGGTACCTTAATATCTTTTTTTTTTTTTTTTAAATAAGTGTCTGCTTTCCTACGTTGAAACTTTTCGTTTATACATGGGGGAACATAGTAAGGGATGAACAAAATCGTCGCATTAAAAATAACTTTCAAATTCGGTCATACTTTAAAGCATTGAAGTGCTGGAAAAAGTTTTGTGAAGCATTTAAAATCACTCGGGAAAAACATTAGGACCATTTCTGCCACAAGTGTTCCTGTGTTTTTACTTATTAAATCAATGGTGAACGGTGGTGGATTGTGTTTATTGACAGTGGAGTTTGTTCTGATTCAGCTTTAAAAGAGTTCTCCGCTGAACTATTGATGGCTTCTCACAGATTCACAGACGAGTTATGATCTGTGGGGATTCGACTGTTTTCTTCACACTGGATCTCCCAGGCTGTGTATAACAGTGGCACTTGTGATCGCGATCAAGCACGAGCTGCGGCGCCAGCAGATAAACGGTCTGCGCAAGGCCCGAACTAGTAGCGCGGATTCGTTCCGCTTTCGTTTGGTTATCCACGTCAGCTCTAGTAAACGTTATGATGAAGAACGCGAGGGCCTTTCTTTGACTGCACTGCGCTTTGCGATGCCGTCACGGGACGCTCTAAGCCCAAATTGCTGCTTAAAATTTGTGGGCCAATTATGAAAATTTGTAATCTTTTGCGAAAAAGCGGATGTTTGCTTGTTTTTGCGAAAAATTTCAGCATCGCAAACTGGGGGATTGTAAAAGATTCAAAATCTTTTTTATTTAAAAAAAAATGAAAATCTTTTTTTCAGTGTAGATGAGCCATAAAGGGTTTTTTAATAAGGCCCTGTTTTAAACCTTTTTTCTTAAGTACTACCTGAGTTGTAGTGTATTGTGAGCTGTTTTGGGCTGTAAGTGGACCCCCGGATAAACGAACACATGCAGGGCCTCAGTTGCATGAATTTTGGGTTTTTTTTTTCCTTTTTTTTTTTTTCCCCCAATTTTTTTTTTTCCCCTTTTACTGTTGTGGGACTTTTCCCTTTTTTGCTAGCGGGGTTTCCCCCCCCTTTTTATTGTGAGCGTGGCAGCCGTGGGTGGGGTTTTTTTCCCCGGGCCCTGTTTAAGTAAACAAACAAGCCAACATGTAAAAGGCCCCCACCCCTTTTAGGCAGGGCCTTTTCTGCAGGTTTAACGTTTGTGAAGCAAATGATTTGGGGGGGGGTTGGGGGGGGACCCCCCCAATTCGATAGGTTATGCGTCTGCCGATTCAAAACCCCAAAGTGTTTTTTGGGAAAACCCAAAAATGGGGCCCGAATTTTTTGGGGGGAAAAATTTTAAACCCCGTTATGAACTATATTTAAAATTTTTTTGTTACCCCAAAAATGAAAACGGAATTTTCTTCCCCCCGTTTTGTTCTGAACAACTTTTCCTTTAAATTTATAATCCCTGAAAAATTTTCCCAACGGCTTTTATAAAGCACATAAAAGTGGTCCATTTATCCCGACTATTAATATTTAAAGGGGTTTGTTTTATTCAAAAAAAAAGTCATCAAATACTTCCCTTTGTTCAAAACCTGAAACTTTCATTCACCCAACAAAAAACAAAGTTTTGATGGGCTTTTATTGATGGGCTGAAATCTGAGGATCAATAAAATTTTTTTTTTTGCTTTGAATGGAGTGAAAGTCTTTGGGGGATGGAAAAAATCAGTGATTTTTGAGACAGAATTTGAATTTAACAATCTCCCCTTATGTTTTTTTTCACTGAAATCAATGAAAAAAGTTTTCCAATATTTCTGCATTTGTTTTTAAAAAAGTAGATTTTTAAAGTTTTGAAACAGGTTTTTTAAGGAGCCCTTTAAACCCAAAAAACCCTGCCTGTTGTCCATTCAACCAGTAAACTTTTGTTTATGACTAGTGTGACTAGAATGCATTTTGTGAAATAAAATGTAGATGCTTTGATTGCGTTGTCATAATCGTGATCTAGGCCATGTTTTTAAACGTAGTCTTTTGTACACATCAGTCGAGTGCCATGTTTTTACTGTAAAATGTTTATTTAAAAAATGGATAAAGACCCATTCTTTCTATTTTTATGAATTAATGTTTTTTTATAGCCTTTGTTTTTAGGGGCAACCCCTCAACTTCATAACCAGTTCTTCGGCCAGCTGTTTTCAAAATGCATGAACTTGCAAACTTGACTTTATAAAGTATCATGTTTTTAATCTTGAGCTTGCAATTTCATTTATATTTATGCATTTGACGGATGATTAGCGCAGTTTACAGTGCAATCAAATTATACACTTTATCAATATGTGCATTATTTCAGTTCAGGCCAATTCACAGTATGTTATTTTTGATCTGGTGTTTTATTGGAAATTTAGTCTAGTTTCTTTTTATCCCTAAAACTTAACACACGCTGTTCTCTGTGTGTACTGTATGACTGACTGTGTTGGCTCAGTGGTGAGGACGGGACCAGATTGACAGGCAGTTGTTGAAGACTAGGGGGTACAAGGCTAACAGATGAGCGGCTGGAGTGATTCTTATTTTAGCCATGAATTGAGTGCTTCCCGCTGAGAATAAGGAGACATTACAACAGCATCGACTTTCCTCACGCAGTTCTCAAACCAAAACACAAAGTTGAGTCTGTGTGGCAAAAGGGTGACCTTTATTAATCCAAACTTTGATTTCTTGTTAACAAGAGTCTAGATGGTCAGGGAAAAGTTAACTGATATGGGCCGAAGCCATTGTTGGATAAATTGCGTTACATTTCAAATTTACCACCATCGTAATCATATCGTCAAATGTACTCTATTCACAAACCATTTCACAGCACAAAAAAAAAAGTACTGTTGAGTGCTCATTAATTATTCATCTATGGGCTAATGGCCAAATATTGGCTGAATATTTTTATTTTTGGACCAAACTGATAAATCATTTTTTCTCTTTTCTAGACTTTGTGTCCTTGTTTGACTGGGAAAACGATCTTCCAGATGAGTTGATACCCAACGGAGACCTGGGCTGATGTCCATGCCCCTAATGGTGACGGAGGGGTAGGAAGCCGGATGGGGGCACCGTCCCGGACGCTGCTGCCAGCACAGGCAGCTTTCCCAGCTCCTGCAGGCAGGAGTGGCTCTGGTCTGGCTGGAAACCTCAGCCCTCAGTCTGGAATGGGTGGCCAACTGGTGCCTTGGGAAGAGTCCATGGGCCAGGCTCACCTGGTCACCAGACCCAACCTCCGAGCCGGTTGGCAACCCACCGGCCAGGGCAACAACAGTCCGGTATGGGCCCTCAGTGCAGGTTTTAACCCGGCCATGCTGAACATAACAACCAGGCTCATGGACTCATGGGGCAGAACATGCTCCCCAGGGGCAAATGATGAATGGTGTGATGGGGCCGGCCGAAGAGGCAGGGCAGCTCCGGGATGCAGTACCAGGGTCAGGCCATGCAGGCAGCACCAGGTGCCGGGCAAGGGGGCAGCGTATTGGCAGAGACACTTACCCAGGGTGCACCACAGATGGGGCACACAATGCCATCAATCCCCAGCAAGGGAAACATGAACAAGGTAAGTCGCCATTGCTGTGTTTTTTTTGTCCTGTATTATATAAATTTTCAGTGTGGTTTGGTGTAATAATTCGGTAAGTTAACGAATACAGATAAACACATTGTTTCAGTTTCGACCAGTTTTGTGTACGTGTAGTTTCAGTTTCAACCTATTATTTCCACTACAATTGGTGAAGTAAGAACTTGTGCTGTTTATGTTACTTGGATTTAGGAAGCTTTACTACTTGTTGCATGACGTTCGCTTGTTGTTTTGCCATTTTCCATAACATGTATCGAAATGCAAGCCTTTAAAGTGACAGGAAATTGTGGGTTATGTTCAGCTTGAGGTGTGTGGACAGCTTCTGTGACATGCTGTGGTTTATGATGGATATTTTCAACCCTTATAAATATCATTGAATGGGGGAAATAAGAGATGGATAATAGAAACTTCTTTCTACAAATAAAGGTAGTTCATAGAAGAAAAAAAAAGATTTTGATTGGTCGTTTGGAAATTCTGTCTGACACATTGTACTAATACAGATGATTGCTGTTGGCATTTGTTGGGCTTGTTTGGTTTGGTTAATATTGCAGTGGTGCTCAGTTACAGTAGTTGTGTAGTGTGGGTTGTTTAAAGGAACGAGAGTCCAAAAAGCTGATAAAAACATCACAATAATCCACACCACTCCAGTCCATCAGTTAATGAAACCATTAGTAATTTAAGACATTTTAACTAAAATATGAGACCTCTGTCAGTAATATTGCTTTCTCCAGTGAAAAGTGGTTTCATCTGAATCAGGAGAGAAATCTGCACAGATCAAGCAAGCGAAAACAGTTCTAAACAAATGTCTGTGCATAAATTTTCATGTTTGGGTGAACCATTTCATTCTTCTGCTCTGCTGCTTATGTTGATTTCACACGTAGACCGTCTCATGTCCATGAAATGTGCATTAAGATAATGAAAGCACTGTAAGTTCTCCCCGTTTTTACATTTGCACAATTCCAAACCAATAAATACACCTAAATGGTTGCTGGCTGGAGCACATAATGCATAGTAGTTTAAGCATTTAATTCTTTGTCCGTTTGCTTACATTTGCATGAATGGATTCTTCATATACATAAAAATAAAGACAAAAAAGTAAGTTCGTTAATCATTCTTCACAAAAATATTGATCTTATTGTGAACAATTCATCCAAGGTTATATATATTTTTTCCCCTCATAATTTTATAACTATATCTACTGGTGAAACAGACTTCTCTTGTAATTGCTCCAGCCAATAAGTCCCATTTTTACAACCAACCTCAAGCTCACATTCACATCCTCCTTAATCCAATCAACAACTGATGAATTGAACCAAGACAGTGTTTAACATGAATCTATGCCTGCTTGAACTTTTCAGACATTGAAGGAAAGATTGCACAGAAAGGTAGTTGTGGCTATCGCATGTGTCTGACTGTTGTGGTTTTACAGGAAACCAATCGGAAACCAGTGTTCTGCTCGCACTGTGCTTTTGGCACTAGTGAATGCTCTTGTGTTGAGATGTTGGTTCATATCGAGAAATCAGTCAATCGATGGAGTTTGCAACTGAAATATGGTGAATAACATTACACATGCTGCCAGAGCGATCACAGGTTTCCATATCTGCTGTGTTTGTTTAGAGGTAAATAGATGTGCTGTCGGAAGTGTGGTGTGTGTTTGCATTGCACAAAGATTGAGAGTCACAAGAGCAGGTGAAGTGTGTGAGATCAGTCCACAGCGGCGTGCCAGCGCTCGTGTCTGTACTGTCTGTTCGTGCTTAGCTCTCATGTGTCCTGTTCAGAGGAAATCTGCTTTAGATTTTTCACAAGTTCTGTGTTTTCATTTAGTTTTTTCTGGGTTCTGTTCATGGAATAATCCAGTTCATCATCATAAAGACTGTCTAATCAAATTAATCTTTAAGAGTTTAATGACATATTAACCACATTTTTAAGCAAATGAAAATATAACTAATGCATTTTAGAGCCAGGTGGTGTGATTTATGTGTGCGAATAGTTTGTGGGATTTTGCTTTTCAGTTTATTTTGTGGTGGGTCGAAACTTGCTGCATTAAATTTGCCATGAAATAATTCACCTGAGTGATATACAATAATGATAATTATCGCAATATAATTTTTAAATGATAAAACGATATGAAGAGTTCGATAAATGTTCAATAATGTTTTGCGCCCCAGCGTAACAAAACCACGCCAACGGTGCCACACGACCGCTTATCCACTCAGACCAAAGTTTAAATGGCAGCGCAAGCTTACTAGAGCAGATGAGTCTTGGTCAGGCGAGCACTAAACAGCACTGTGAGATCCAGTGTGAAGTGCTTGAATTCATCAAACAACACACAGTAACGCGGTTCACTGATTTAATCTAGGGTCTGAAGACGGGATGACAGTCCTTGACATTAATACAGAAGCACAAAACTGTAGGTTTGTTACAATCTACCACTACTGCGCAGCATTTATGGATTACTGTATGGTTTATACGCACTAAATGCGCACTGTGGTAGTGTTGCGCAGAAGTCAGGGGGTGCTTTAGATACCGATTAATCGATTCTGATTATTTTTGCAATGTATTCATGGATATTATATTAGATGATCTAAGGAGGAAAGGCAATATTTCTTAGGGGTGTGCAAGACGTTATCGCTCCGATCAATTCACACTTGCATATGTCAGTAAAAGCCTGTTCACGTGGATTCGGGAGTAGAATCACCTCACCTGCTTTCAGATGGAGAAGTATCTTTAATGAAATCAGGTGTTCGCGGTGCGTTCAATGACACGCTGTCAATTCCCATCAAACGAATGCAAAAATTCGATCACAGCGATTATGAATGTGATATTGCCCTAGCTTGTTCAATGAACTAACCGACCATGTTGGCCCAGAACTCATAAGCACTGCCCATTTCTGGTTGCATTTTGAGAAACATTCAAAAGGGCAAAGTAAAGAGAAAGTGAAGTACAAAAACACGCACCGATTGCACGACAGTGCGTGCGAGAGAGTCCAGTGAGCAGGCATTTGAATTCACCACAGCCACGTGATAAGAGGGTTCTTACGAAGTGTTCTTAAGTACCTTGGAAGTATCTTTAATTTGAGCTTTTTTTCAAATTTTAAAGTACCTGGAATACACCCCTTGAAAACTTGCCATAATTACTTGAATGTTGCTAATAGCTGACATTAGTATTAATTTTTTGTTTTCCAGCGATTTAAAAACGGTAATCGTTTTCACTCATTCCAAAAAAACCCCCCCTCTTTCCCCTCAACCACAAAATTAAAACCATACGCCTAAGCGTTCTCTGAGTATTAGCCACAGCACACCGTTTCGTCCTGTTTTTACGCAGCAACACGGTGATATCACCATATTACTCCTCGTCTTAGGGGAAAAGTGGTCTCGGGCTATATCCAGTGACAAAAAGTTGATTTGTCGTGTTACCAAACTTTGATAGTGTCTAGTGTTTATATTTGTGTTGGATCTTAACAGGGTATTTCATTTGGGAACGTTGCTAACCAAGTCATGAACAGCCATCTGCAACGTCAGGCGTATGTCTTTACCAGCCTGGAGCGCATCTCCATACATCAGCAAGCTTGGCGACAGCAAACTCCTTCTCGAGCATTATGCTGTGCGTTTGGTGCTTGCTTTCCCTTTCATGTTGGGAAAACACGGTGTGCGTTATCTCACACTAAATTATATAAAGTAAAAATAAGTTTATTAACAATATGGCAAAGAAACTACAAGAGAATGCATCAACATTTTTTTATATTATGTGATTTGTTGTACATCGCTATTTCAAAATAAAAAGCTCAAACCCTCACTCCGGAGTTTGTATGTGGCCAAATATTAAAATTACACGGATTTAGACGCTGTTGAATCAGAGGGCAAAAAGCATTGAGGACTTCCTGTGCATTTCTGCCAAAATAAGAGTTGAGAAAAAAGCAAGAACTCCATTCATAAATGTTAGTATTTTAATTTACTGTTGTTCTATAAATAAAAAGAAGACAATAATAATGATGATAATAATTACAGCAGCTCTATTAATACATTTATTATAACGTTCACACATAGTGTTCAAATTGGGATCTGTAATATTTTCTAATGTTTTAAAAGAAGTAGTGGTTGACCGATATATCAGCAAGGTCAATATATCTGCCGATATTTGGCATTTTTCAAATATCGGCATTGGCCGGTGGGTTTTTTCTGTTTGGCTGATGCGTTCGAGGCAGCGCCTGATCACACAGTGCTCACATTCTCCCTCTGGTTGGCCGTCGTCGTTAGCAGTTCTTTTTAATATGGATAGAAGTCTGTCTAATAATCAGATAGAACAGTTAAGCAAAGGAATTAAAATGTACACAAAACTTTTTTATTAAATTTCACAACCTTGCAAACTTGGACGAATCCAGTAGTGAGATCTTTTGAGGGGTGTATATGTGACCTGCATGATCGTGTGTCTGATGACTTTTGGTCCGTGCAAATTGAATGCTTTTAAACATTAAATAATATAATCCACAATCTCACGGAGACGACAGGAAGATATGGAAATTGAGCATATCGCCCAAACACTAATGTATCAATTGTTTTGTAAATTTCAGGTGCAGGTACATTAATGTAATATTTCGGTGAACTTTCATTGAGAAAAAGGTGTCTGTTCATTGAGAAAAAGGTTCTGTTCATTGAGAAAAAGGTGTCTGTTCATTGAGAAAAGGTGTCTATCGATAACATTTTTCTGTTGTCTATAGTGTAGGGACGTATGAAGCAGAGCTCACACAGAAGGCAGTTTCAAACCAAAGCGCTTTTTGTTTGCCGACGCGCTAAATTCACATGTACAGCTGGAAATCTATTTGTGGGAATCTCACGCAAAACTCCCATTCATGTCTTATTCCAATGGAAATGTCTAAATTTGGACATGCGAAAATTTGTAGAAGGGCGGTAAATGTTACCGTTTTTATTTATTTTTTTTTTTTTTTTAGTGGGCCAGATCCATTGATTTTATATTACTATTGAATTTACTTTTTTAAGTCTTTGTTTAATTTAAATTATTTGAAGTATTTTTTGAATTTAAAGGCATAATTCAGTTGGGGGAAAAAAAGCTTTTGGCTTCTCTCCTGGCGCATCGAGCAAATATTACTTATGCACGTTTCTTCTCAGCAATAAAATAACACAACTGTCTTTGAAAAAAAGTGCATAATGTTTTAAATAATGTTTATAAACCATATATAATTAATAAAATGCTTAAAAAATTAGAAACAAAACATCATGCAGTATGATATTTTTATACAAAGGATTTATTTACCAATCAAAATAGAAACTTTTCTTCATTTAAAAATGAATGCGTGGGATAGGGGGAAAAAACACCAAAACTCTGAGACATGTTTTTTAAATGTTGAACTTCATTCATTTACATGGCTTTCAAAAACATGCCTCTTGTTGAGTGCAACATGATAAATGTCCTTATAGAAAATGTGATAAATGTGTTGTGGGGAAACGGCTTTCAGTTTCGCTGAAAAAACACATCTCCGCATTGATGTTTTCTTTTTACGAAATAATTTGAAGAACAACAAAAAAAGACTAACAAAGCATTAAAAGCAAGACACTTACATCGTCGTCGCCTTTCGTGCGCCACTGATAAGGGAGCCTAACGCACACCTAAAATTTGAATGCCCAAGTTTTTGGAATTTTAATGTAGATTTTATTTCAAATTTGACAAATATTCATAAATTTAAATTTTTTTTCTGACAGCCTATTGTATATGGATAGCACATCTTTTGGTTTGTCTATCAAATTCAAAATAAAAAGAATTTTTTTATTTTGCTGATTATTTGTATAATATAAAAATGGAAATCTGCCATATGTCTATTAAATGTATAGATATTTTTTTGTTGTATTTGGAGCTCTTTTTTGGTTGGCCCCAAAACAGAAATTTTCTTTTTTATGAAAAACCCTAAAAAATGAGACAAAAGTATGTTAAAAATTTTACCCCAAAAAGGCCCCCCCGTTTGGGGGGGGCCCCGTGAGAAGTTCGGGACAGTAGAGGGGATTTGCCCATTTGGCCCGAGGGCCACTGCAGCGTGGGCAAAATTTTTTATATCGATGTTTTTTTAGAAGATTTAAAAGTTTTTTTTTAAATTAAAAAGAAAAAAAGCTTTTGGGCGCAAAAGGCAGTCCTTTCGTATTCAAAACCTTGTGTTCTGTGTAAACCCAGGGCGCACAGACAGCCGTTTCTTTTACATCTCGATTTTCCAAAAGGGTTTAAATAAAACAAAATTTATGCAAAAAACGCCCAAGGCAATAATTTTTGTAGTTTTAACCCAATAAATAATATATTAAATTTTATAGAGTTTTGGGGCCGCACGTGCCGGGCCCCAAAGTTAATTTCCCGGGCCCTTTGTTTTTTTTATCAGCCCTGGCTATGGGCCATCTACAAAAAATTTAAAATTAAGGGTGGTAACTGTTTTGGGGCTCGGGGGTTGGGGCTTTTGGAGGGGTTTTTCCCAAACTTTATTTATTTTGGTGTAAAAATAGAAAAATTGACCAATTTTCCAAAGGATTCGTTAAATTAAAATGAGAAAGGTAATGCACTTTTAAAAAAAAAACGGGGGGCCACTGGGGAGGGGCGATATTCAAAGCGTTGTCACGCGCTTTTCCCATCAGTAAACCCTTTTTCCCTGTTAAACCGCAAAATCTCCATCACCTGTTTTTAAAAGGGAGCGGCTTTAAAACATCCCGAGCTTAGATCATGAAAAGCCTACACAAAAATCACTTTCAAAAAAAAGGGCAGATGAATCGCCTTCGAATTGAACCGATACTGCTTTTTTTTATATCGCTGTACTTCGAGGTAGACATTTTTAATTTCATTAAATTTTCTAGCATTTTATTTCATCTTGCTTTAATAGGTTTTAAAAAAGGGGGGTTTTTAAACCCGGGAATTAATTTGGGGCCACAAAACCCGCACATGCATTTTTTTCAGTTGTTGCCTTTGAAACCCGTCAAAACACTGGATTTACAGATCCCCAATCTCCCGGACATTTTTTGCTATGGGCCATTTTTAATTTGTCTATTCTTGTAATTTTTTTGTTGTTTTATTTACTGACGGGTTTCTTTTTTTTTAAAATAATTTTAAACTTTATATTTGTTTTTTTGGCTAGTGATTTTTTTTGTGGTATCAAAATTGTATAGGGAAATTGTAAAATGTAATTATCTAAAATAAATAAAAAAAATTTTAATAAAAGTTTTAATTTAGAATACAAAATAACAGATCAAAAAAAAAATGATAACCCAACTTTTTTTATTTTTTGTGGAAAGGCCAGTAAAATATTGGCGGGGCCCAAAAAAAAAAAAAAGACCACCCCAGTAAAAAAAAATCCGTAGTGTTGATCTCGGAGTGAAAGTGAGAGAATGACGGGCCAGCGGAAGTGATGCCCTGACGGGGAGATCCTCATTGTGGCAGGGCCCGCGGGGCGCGTGCAGCCCCTAAGGGCTCAGGCCGCATTGTGATGGGGGGGATGGGGGGTTTAAAAAACGCGCGGAGGGGGCTCTAATCTGATGCTCCGCTCCCGGCCATCCGGTAAAAAGCTCACAAAAAGTGCCCCAAAGTAACCCCGGTTTTAATGCATTTTTTATCCACATGCAATTCTTTTAGTATCAGCAAATAAAAATTAAATCAAATCAAAATGGAAAATTTTTATTTTTTAATGGAATACTGTATTTGTTTTTTTTGGGTAATTTATCTGTGCACTACATTTTTTTTAAAAAAAATTCATGGCCCTCTTTAATTTTTAAACCAAAAAAACAAAAAACCGCCCTCCCCGTTAAATTAAAAAAAAAACAAAAAAAAAAAAAAAAAATAAAAATCCCTATTTAAAAAAAATAAATTTTTAATTTTTAGGGGTTCCAACAATTTTTTCTTTAATTTTGAATTCCCTAAATAAACCGTTCCAATTTTTATTTAAAAGAATTAGGGTTTTTTTTTTTTTTTTTTTTTTTTTTTTTTTTCCCTTTTTTTTTTTTTTTTTTTTTTTTTAATGCAAAATTTTTAAAGTACGTTCAAAAGTTTGGGGTCAGCAACTTTTTTAATAGAAATAAAACTTATTCAAAAGGGCAAATTAAATTGATCAAAAGGGGACGGAATATAAAATTATGATTTTAAAAAAAATGCCTTTAAAAAGGGGAATGCTTTTTTTTCTTTTTTACTTTCGGTTCAAATTTTTTTAAATTTTTAAAAATTTTAAAATTAGGGGTGCACCGACAAAAAACCTTTCAACAGACGTGTACATTTGTGCAGATCGCATCCCACACAAAAATCTTCTTTCCAAATGTTTTGGTCAACCTGTTCGTGTTTTTCTCAAAATAGCTCTAATTTTTTTTCTAGTTTTTAAAATTAACTTCTTAATAAACCCCAAAAATTTTTTAAAATATACAACAGTATTACTGTTTACTTTTTAAATAAAAAAACCACCCCTTGGGGGAAAATTTTAAGGGAAAATCTTTTTAAAAAATCTACCCCAAAAATTTTTCTGAAACGTGGAAAAATTTTTAAACATTGTTTTATATCGTGCATTTTTGGTTTGGTGTTTTTAGGGAAAGCAGACACCATTTCTCAGCCTCCCCTAAAAGAAAGTGGGTCTCTACTGCTCGAAATGAGGGGCGGATTTTAGAGCACTGATGACAGGACCCTTTTTGTACCCCTCTTTGGGCCCCTTTAATGTTTGGCTCGACAGCGTCTACTCTACCTGGCAGAGAAACAGGACCTTTTGCTGTGGAACCCCCTTTCCTTTTTCCCTTTAATTTAAATTAAAAAATACACTGGCACCCCTTTTTAGCCATTGTTTTTTATGAACGTTTAGTTGGGGGTTTACAGAGCGACAGGTTTTTTTTTTTTCCCCCATAGAGGGTCTTACAAAGTAACGGCCCGTTTTGGGGAGCATATGCACAGGGTTTTGGTGCAGATGTCCACTGGATTAAACCCCTCAGATCCAAAAAAAAGGACTTTCCCCCCGCCTCCGCCTACCCTGAAGGGTGCTTCCCGCGTGCCCAAAATTTGGGGAGTAACCCCAAGGGTTTAATTTTTTCCGGCTTTTTTTTATTTAGTCCTTTTTCCCGGGGCGAAAAGGCTTAATAGTCCCTTTTTCACATTTTATTCATTTGAGTCTTTTAGTTTTTTCAACAAAAGTCATTGCATTTTCAACTTTTAATCAAAACCCCAGTAAACCCAAACCTTTTTTTGGTAGCTTTTTAGTGACGTGACATACAGCCAAATATGGGGCCCCGGGCTCAGAATTTGTGCTGGGATTAACCCCTCCAGATTTCACCCCAAACAGCCGTGACAAAACCCCACAAGCCGCGAACACAAAACCCCCCGCAGTGGGGGAGCCCTTTATTCCATCAGTGCCTTTCTCAAGGGGGCCTCTTCGTGGGATTGCTGGGGCCCGAGACTCGAACCCCCAACCTTTTGGGGGTTTGGAGCCAAAAAATTTCCCTAACCATTAGGCCACACTTCCCCCCATATATATGAACTTCCAAAAAAAAAAGTCATTAATTCTTCTTTTTAGACCAAAACAGGGAAACCAATGAGAAATTGAATCAAGGTTTAATTTGGGGAAAACTTGAAAAAAAATTTTAAAATTTCATTTTGGGTGAACTGTCCCTTTTAAACCCGTTTGCCCAAATTCCTTACTTCAGTTTTGCTAAAACTAGGGGGGTGCCCTTTTTAGAATTTGGGGATGAGTTATGACGTGATCAAATGGGGACGGGTTTTTAACTAACGGGGGGGGGGGGGGTTATAGGGGATAGTTTTAAAAACGGCGACACTGATTTGCCCACTTGCTCTACGTTTTTTTAAAATCATCAGCAAGACAACCCAGTGAATGTTTTCCAAATTTAAAAGACACACACATGAACAATCCCAAAAAAAAAAAAAAAAACTTTTCAAAGAAAATGCTTTGTTTTTAAAAAAAATACACCCAGTAAACCAAAAACCCTTTTTTTTAAAAGTAGGTACTTGTAACAAAAAACCGTTTTTTCCCCATTTTTCACACAGGCCCCATCAAGGGTTTTCTGGTTTTTCCCCTTGCCATCTGGTTTAAAAAACCCCAAAATTTCCCATTGGCGATGTAACCTTTTTTTTCGCAACAATTTCCAAACGGGTTTTGGGTTTTAAAACCCTTTTTTCACGAAATTTTAATTTGAGCCGGAAAAAAAAACCCTCACCCCCGACGTTGGGGTCCGGGAACATTTTTTTTGGATCCCCCCCCCTCAGTCCATGTCACATGGGAAATTAATCGCCAAATTAAAAAAAAAAAATTAAAATTTTGTAGTTTTAAATGTTGTTTTCGATAGAATCCCCAGGGGGATTATTTCCTCCCCAAACCCCTCAAAATTATCATCCGCGCCAACGGTTTTTTTTAGCAAATTTAAAGCCGCAAACCCCCCGCCCTCCCTGATTAACAGAAGAGTGGAGCATAAAGCTTGAGAGAGAGCACTTCTTATCCCAGCGTGATTTTTTTCGCTTATTTACCCACCTTCACCTAAACTTCAAGTAAATCGACCAACGAATTGTTGTGACTACAGGGAAAAAAAAAAAAAACGGGATGTGGCTGGTCACACTTATCATAATCCTACACCTTCGGACCGGGGTGCTGAGGCCATTGTTTCAGAATTGCTAGATTGCTAGGTCGCGTTTTGGTGGCCTATCCATCCATCACTCGCCCCCTGCCATATTGAGACTAGATATGCAAACGCCCCTTATCCGATTGCAAATGCGATTTCAATGACAGGGACACACATTTTTGAAAGACAAGAGACAGTAGCCTATAGGATGTATTTTGAATGTCTGGTAGTCCTTAAATAATAAGAAAGAATATGACGCAAAAGAGTGGATAAACTGGACCGTTTACCCAAATAAGAATTTTTAAAACAATTCTGTGTTGTTGTTGAAGCCTAAGAGGACAGGAGCACATTGTTTTGATTAAAGGCGTACAAATGGACGCTTTTAACACCTCAGCGAATAAACTCCCAACTTTCAGCCTCTCGTTGGCTTGAGGCTTTTATCTGAACCAACTGAGAATATTTAGAAAGATTTGTGGTTTCTTTTATATAATAACACAACCGAAATGGGGCTTCTATCTAATTAAAACTATTCCCTCCAGCTGCGAGCAGCAGCAGGTGCCTTTTCAACCGTGTGGGCATGGCCATATCCACGGGACCCCGGGGGTGTCAGCAAGGCCCCACGGACCCCCCCCCGAGAAGCAAAAGCGCAAAACTGATCCAGCAGCAGCTGGTCTGCTGCTTCAACGCCCACAAGTGCCAGCGGCGAGAAGACGTAAGAGAGGAGCGCAGGCCAACGGCGATGTGCTCGCCTGCAAAGGCCCTGCCCCACAGAAACGTTCGCCGCACCATTGAAGAACGTCCTCAAAACCACATGACCCACTGCCAGGCGGGGTAAGTCCTGCAAAGTGAAGGTGAGAGGTCAAATGGAGACCAGTAATGTTAAATGTATAACTGGACTCCAGCACTTTAAACCCAAGCTCTGAATTTTATAGAAAATCATGGTCTGTCATCTCTGAAGTTAAAATCTGAATAGTGCTGTGTGTCTTTCCGTCTCTCTTTGTCCAAAACCATATTCACAGTGATGACCTGGTATATCTCAGTGTTGTTAAAACTGTCTGGCCGGGCAGGGCTCAGGTCATTTCATGTAAAACTTGGGAAGTCAATCGTGGCTCTTGTGGTCTCACTGTCTGGAACGTCGAAAAACCCCTTTTATTTCTTGCAATGGTTTCAATTGACGGTCGGGACAAGGTAGGCGGAGTGTTTTTATTACAGTGTGAAGAAACAATGTTGGAGACGTTTACTTGCTCATCAAGAGTGTGTGTATGTCTGATTTAATTAGTTTGTGCTTGTTAAGATGAGCATGATTATTTAAATCGCTCTTGATATTGGCTTACACTGCAGGAGGAGGGACCTTAATATCTAATAAGGCATTTTTATCACCACACCCATCACCCATTTTGCACATTTCCACAGCAGAAACTGAGATGGAGAAAACTGTTTAAATTATGACCAAGTTGTCGCAAAACTACATTGCCTTTCATTATAATCAACCAATGCTACAATTGTTTTTTAATTCAATTCCTCTGAAATTCTTTTAAGAAGTTGTGATTGCTCGGTATTGTCATTTTTTTTTAATGATTTTTTTTCTCCATTTCAACAGTGGCTCACTGGCCTCACTCTAGACAAGATCGGAAGCTCGCACTGGGAAAGAGACATCACACCGGCTTTACTCTGACGAGACTGCAAACCCGGCAAACGACGTCCCGTCTGGTTCTGCCCCCTGAGCAAAGCCAGCGACAAGAGAAACCAGAAAGCGTAAGTCACGTTCTCATTTAAAATAACCCACCGGCACCGATAGACTTCTCCCCTGCATGAGCTTATTTTCCCAAGCAGGGATCTTGATCATATTTTCATCATAGATCAAGGTACTATACTTCATGCTACTTACATGGTAAACACTGCATATTAAAACAACAAACAAAAAAGATTCCTAGCACTATCATGTGATGTAGTACAAATAACTCCTAACTATTTTTGTAAATATTTATTTCCTTATTAGGGGCATTGAGATTAGTTTTTTTTTGAATGGGATTTTTTTTTTTTTTTTTTTTTTTTGCAATTTTGCATCAAATGCAAAAAAAAGTGAAAATGGGAAAATCATCATTTCTGCCCTGATATAAAAAAAAATGAATGCCTCTTTAAAGTATAGAAATATCTACATTAATGATTTAAATGTTATAAACTCTTTAAGGGGTTTGTTACTCTACTGATTGTGTGTATGCATACTCATGCTTTGAGATGCGGGGTGAGCGTTCACGATGAAGTGCTGCCACCTGTAGGGTCGTGTGTGCAGCTCGGCTGCGAATTCTCCTGAATGTGAAAAGCACGAGACCAGCAGCAGCGGATTCCGGGCAGGCAAGCGGGACTGTAATCGACACTGCGGGGGAGGGGGCTCAACCCCTGGTTTTTTTTCACAGGGGGCGGGGACACACAGAGCCTGCTCCCGCTCTCTGATCATGGACAAGAACGAAACACTGACTCGTTTAAATTTTTAAACACCCCCGTAGTGGCCAACAGAAGCGTCGCCTCTCTCAGTGTCCTCTTGCAGTTCTGTTATCTGCCGCCCTGCTGCGAAGTGCTCTGTGTTTGCAAAATGGCTATTCCACACTTCAGTCCTTCTGTTTTCTCCAGATCAAGTAGAATTACTGGCAAGCTTGCAATTATTCCGAATAGAAATAATTCCTGAAATGCATTACGTTTCAAGGCAAGACAATCCAGATGACTAGGATAAATTTAACTAATGGATATCACCATATTACTGCCCCAGTTGACTGATTTAATTACATTATTTTCTCAAGTAGTACTGCATATTTTCTTAAATGTCATAGTTTAATTTTTTTATTATATATGCACTAATTTTGCAGTTATACTTCCAGAAAAGAAATCGAAAACAATGGGGATATTTAAAAGCCGATTCAAAGTTATTTTATTTAGTGGACAAATAATTAAGTTGGAGCAGAGGGGATTTTTGGATACTCTCTTTATCCACCAGTCAGATAAAAAATACATGGGGGGTTTTTAACTTTGTTTTTACCTTGTTTTTAGACATAAATAAAATATGTAAATCAGGTGAATGTATATATAACAACAAAATCCCTCTGCAAAACCTTTGTTAATCATATGAATAAAAGTACGTTTGACTTGAGTTCAACAAATATGGTTTCTTCTAGTTGCAGCGATGCTGAGCTCTACTACCCACACTGGCATGCAGGCTGCGCTGGGCCTGTGGGCACGGCATAGTCAAACTGCTACGCCTGCCTGCCCATCAGCAGCAGAGGCACGCACATAGAACCCAGCTCTATGCAGCGGGGTCCGAGTACGCCGCACTCGGCCTCCGTACCGGGAACCAGCCGGCTGCTGCAGACACAGGTCGCAGGGGGACAGCAGCCCACACAGCAGCAGCAGATGCGCTCCATGCATGCACTAGGTATCAACTATCAGTTCGCAAGGAAATCTAAAAAGTGTTTTTTGAGGAAGAGATGAATATTTATTGACGACACAATACATGTTCCCATGTTCATTATTAACACATTGAAAGCTGCCTGTCAATTCTGTAACTTCATCTTGCATCATATTGATTGCTTTGAGCCATTTACTAAACATGCACACTAGTTGCATCAGATGATTTTATTGCAGAATTATATTTTAATAAATGCAATTTATCAAATATCTTTAAACATGCCCACAAGTGCATTAGAATATTTAATGCATAATGTTGCGTTCTATGGCAATTATCAAATATCTTTAAGCATGCACAAGTGCATCAGAATATTTGTTTGTAATTAGATTTGCTTAAATGCCTCATGGGTTAAAGATCAAAATTGGTGCATCATGGTCTATAAACAATAGATTAATTGCATCTGCTGTCAGTATGCATTGAAACGTCATGCTGCTCTCCTAATATTGTGTATCCATGTGTAACTCCTGTCTGGTTTCCCGCAACATCTTCAGGCACTAATCAGATGAACATCGTGGCGGTAACGGTATGGCTGATCAGACGAACCTTCACACTGATTCCTCTCTCCCCTCATCCCTCAACCAACAAGTGAGTCTCTTCACCTTCACCCCTCACCTTTAACCTCTCACACACACTGCAGAGCAGGAAGTGCTCATCTATAGAGTCCAGCAATGTAAGAGAGCAAACAATATCATTTGTAGAATGATTTTACAGCAATTCTGTAGCAATAAACGGTTGAATGAATGGAAAATCTGAGATGATAAAAGGGAAAAATGTTTTAAAAACTACCATTGAAACAAATCGCCGTTTTGGCTGAATTTTGCGCGAAATGTCATCACACCGGTACGTTCTTTGATTTGTGTTTGAAGAATGTAACGTTTCGGGAAGGCAAAACTTGAAAACTAATGTCGTAATCCTGCTCCCACAGTCAGTTGATGCCAGACGGGTCGAACATGGGCGGCTCGGGGAACCTGCCCACAGCTGCGCCGCTGTCAATGCCTGGCATGAAGAAGCCCTGGCACGAGCACGTCACTCAGGACTTGAGGAACCACCTAGTGCACAAGCTGTGAGTTGGAGAAGTCGTCATATTTCATAATCATGATTTGTCAAGGGTAGTTTCTCTTAACCCGGTATTCCCCTGCAGAGTTCAAAGCCATATTTCCGACCCCAGACCCTGCAGCACTGAAGGACAGACGCATGGAGAACTTGGTCGCTTATGCGCGTAAGGTGGAAGGGGACATGTACGAGTCTGCCAACAGCAGGTAAAGCTCACAAACTTTCTTGCTACATCTCAACCTTCTTTCAGGATGGTGTTTGTGATTGTACGAAGGCACCAGGTGGCTTATGTTTTTAATATCTCTTAATATCTTGTGTTCAGGATGAGTATTACCACTTTCTGGCTGAGAAGATCATAAGATCCAGAAGGAGCTGGAAGAGAAGAGAAAGTCCAGGCTGTCGAAAGCCCCAAATGGGAGCTCAGGGTCCTCAGCAGCCTGGCCTTCCCCACGCCCAACACTATGGGACCTGGACAAGCCATCCGGCCTCCGAGTTAGTGGCTTTGTGTTTTAAATGCTTTGACCTTCTGGTTGTTAGATTTCCCTGGCTGCTTTCTTTTGATTAGCTGCTTAAAATATGCCTTATTTCCTCAGATGGACCTGTTCCTATGTCCAATGTGCCAAATCAGTTGAGGCCCGGATGCAGGTCCCTCAAGGTATGGTTTTTCATTCTGTGTACATGTCTACACTATTGTTTCAAAAGGGTTGAGGTAGCTAAGTTTTGAAAAAGAAGTATCTAATGATCAGAAAGTCTCATATCTTTGATTAAAACTACAGTAAAAACAGTAATATTGTGAACTACTATTAAAATTTAAATAAACTGTTTCTGTTTTTTAATGTATTTTAAAAATTCTTTATATATTTGATGCAGTGGTGAATTTTCGTTAATTTCTTTCTCAAAATCGCACTGACTGAACAGTTGTGTACGTTCTTCTTTATCGTCTGTGATTCCTTTTTGGCATAGATTTTTGGAAGAATGTAATAACTTAATCTCTGAAAACAGCAGCCTTTCTGAAATTTTGTCAAGTAAACACATTTAAGGTCAACCTTAATTGAGTAATTTATGGCAATATAGCAAAAATGAAAATGATTTGCACTCTAAGATGTCATATTTACAGAAATGTAATCGGTTGTGAATGACATTTTCACGTGTTGACTTGAGTATGATAAAAGCAGTCGGGCAGGTCATAATTGGTAGCGCAGGAATTACTCAAAAGCTTCAATCTCCCGTTGAGCAGAAAATCTCTTTTGCCTTCTTTTAATGTGTTTTTTCATCATGTTCTTCAGGGATGGGACAGTTCAACCCCGTGACCATGCAGAATGTGCAGATGTCCCAGTCACCAGTGGGAGCTCCACGGGCTGTGTCCCCTATGACCCACCCCACTCAGATGGGCATGGGTTAACGTTCCAGCGGTGAGCAGCAAGAAGTGATTCCAGATTGATTCCAGTTTTGGAATTTTTATATTTTTAAAACAGTGTATTTTTAGTCAGATTTGAAATGCTTTTCTCCATCATTTTAAGTGTATTTATAGTCAACATTGTTTATGAGGTGTGCACCATTTTGGATTTGTATTCATAAAAACAAGCTTGTTTCACTGGAAAGTAAACTTGTGAATAGCTTTATCATTCATGTTGTGTTAAAATTGTTTTTTAGGGCAAAAACATACTTTTGTGGCTCAATGCTAATTTCTCTTCATTCTTTTGCAGATGAGTATGTCTCCCTCCAGGTTGCCACAGGCACCAGCAATGATGGGAGGCCATGCTAGCAACATGGTGGGCCAGACCGCAAAACCAGAACCAGTTCATGAACCAGACGCCGTTCCCAGCCTCAGCCGGGGGCATGAATGTGAATGTAAACCTGGCTCAGCAGTCGGGACAGACTGTCCCACAGGTGAGATGTCAGAATTTAGTACGGTTTCATTGTTTGTGGTGTTACTTGGGTGTTAATAAGAGACGTTTCACCACCACAAACACTTCTTGTCTTTCTATCATAGAGTGCATTAGTGCCTGCCCACTTTTTCAGCGGTATTGGTTCCAGAAGTTTTTTTTCCATTCATGTTTTTTCATATAGATTAAAAAAAAAAGTTCTAAGTCATGACCTAAACCAATCAGCTGTGAGGAGAATCGCAACATTATTTACATTACGTTTATTTGAAGTAAAAAGAAATTTAAAAATTCAAACAGAAACACAAAGGTACAAGACTGAGTACTCGTTGACTTTAAAGAGGGAAGGAACTGCAATCCCAAAATAAAAATGGAGAAATATAAAAAATATTTATTTAAAGTGGTTACATATAGTTTAAGTTCAAAATATGCATTATTATATACAAATATGTAATTTTTTGAGAGCATAGCAAGACCAATTTGATTGCGTCACTAGTGGAGCTTCGCTCGCCGCACCTTTCTGATTGGTGGAGTTTTCTTTGCAGCATTATGGGTAATGTAGTTTTTCAACAGGCCTCCCACTATGAAACATCTTCTTTTTTTTTTTCTTTTTTTTATAAATAATGCAGTTTGATGGGTTCAACAAAAGCATATACCATTAATTAGCATCCTCTGGGCTCACAGTAGATCTGTCTTTAAAGGTTTTTGAGTTATTGTTAAAATCAGTCCTCCTGTGGAGAAAATGAATGGAGTTTTTACCTCTGGAACCTGACTGGTTTCACTCTATTGTAGTTTGTTGTGCTGTATCTGAGTTGGTATGCCCTGCATCTCTCCTCTGCAGCAGCAGCAGAACGCCTAACCTGACCCTGAATCCTGTGGGCCCTCTGGGCACCCCGTCCACCCTGTGCTCCACCCTCTCCTCCGCCCTCGCCTCCACCCCGTCAGCTGCAGCTAGCCTACAGCCACTCCAGACCCAGCCTTCCACGCCAGCCTCGGTCGGAGGCCACGTCACGCCCACCCACATCCCCAGCGGCTTGCCCCGCCCTCCCTCAGCCCTGGGCTCCTCCCCTGCCCACTCCCAGCCGCTCACCGGCCCCTGCAGCCCCAGCCCGAGCCCTCCCTGCAGATGCAGCAGCCCACCTCTGTGCAAGCGCAGCAGCCCCGCACTCCGGTGAGGATCGCCATGAAAAAACACAGCCTCGATTGCAGCTGTATGTCATGACACCCTTAAACTCATGTCCTTACTCGTTTGTCTGTCCGTTAGCTCTCTCAGATGGCCGCTAGCGTTGATAATAGAGTTCCTACGCCAGCATCCGTGGCCGAGACCCACTCCCAGCAAGCTTTGCCCCCTGACTACCATGCTGCCGAAAACACAAAACCGAGTATCAATAAGACGAGCAGGACTTTGGATCTGGGAAAAAGCAGCTTGATGTCAAGATGGAGGTGTGACTAAAAAAAAAAAAATCTTAAAATGGTTCAACAATTCTTGAGTTTCTTGAGTGTTTTACACTACCATTAAAATGTAAGAAAATAGTCAATTAATGTTAGTAAGAAAATTACTGTTAATATTAATATAAGTAAGTAAGAAATTTTATTCAATGAGGCATTCATTGATCACAAGTTACAGTAAAGACATTTGTTACAAAAGACTTCTATTTTAAATAAGAGTTATTCATTAGAATTTTCTGGTCATTCAATTCATTCTAAGGATTCTTTTCAAAGAATCCTGAGAAAGAATTAAGCAGTGCATCTGTTTTCAACATTGATAATAATAAGAAATATTTCCTTGAGCAGCAAATCAGCATATTGAATTGTAATAATATTTCAAGTTTTTTTAATTGTGTTTTTGATCAAAAACACACAGCCTCGGTGAGCAGAAGAGACTTCTTAGGAAAACTAAATATTACATGAACCAAGCTTTTGAACAGCTCTGTATTTCTTTGCAGTATACATTTCTTGGTTTTTTTTATCTTTTAAATATATTCATAGTCTCTTAATGTTATATTGACACTTATTATTGCATTTATTTGTTGAAACTGTTCAACTGATTTGTCTTGCTAGCTGTAATGCCAATTTATAACACTCTTCATTTCTCTAGTTTCCTAATATTTCATTGTCCCGTGACTCAAGTCTAATGACACAGTCGTTAGTAAACATTTAAACATAATTCATGTTGTTCATTAGGATGAAGATGTCAAACCTCCTCAAGTAAAAGAGCAGCCAGAGTCTGTAGAACCTAAACAGGAACCGATGGAGACGGATGAGAAGAAACCAGAGATAAAGACCGAGCCGAAAGAGGAGGACGTGTCCGGCACCAACAGCACAACAGCATCCGGTCAATCTGCCCAGTCACGCAAGAAAAGTACAAACGTTTTTCTGAAAACATTGAAACCACATTTAGTAATATCTGGAACTAGATTAATCACACAACCTCACTTTGTTACAGTTTTTCAAGCCGGAGGAGCTCAGGCAGGCGCTGATGCCTACATTAGAAGCTCTGTATCGTCAAGACCCAGAGTCCTTGCCCTTCCGCCAGCCGGTGGATCCCACTCTACTGGGCATCCCGGTAAATACCATACACCTATTTATTGGGCTAATATTTTATATATACATCTCTTTAAATGCTCTAAAAATATTAAATAAATCAGCCCTGCATCTTCTAAAAAAAAACTGATTTTGTCTAGTATTAGCCAGTTTAATGCTGCAGAGTTCAAAAATATCAATGAAAGTTTTTGAGTTTTGATATTTGTTGTTGTTTTTTTTTTCTTTTCCCAGGACTACTTTGATATTGTAAAGAACCCAATCGATCTTTCCACCATCAAGAGGAAGCTGGACACGGGGCAGTACCAGGAGCCCTGGCAGTATGTTGTCGACATCTGGCTGATGTTCAACAACGCCTGGCTCTACAACCGCAAAACATCTCGAGTGTACAAGTACTGCTCGAAGCTGTCCGAGGTGTTCGAGCAGGAAATTGACCCCGTCATGCAAGGTCTGGGATACTGCTGTGGACGCAAGGTGAGGACTTGAGCTTCTTCATCCAGGAAAAAGAGTGGTTAGCTAGATGAGTCCTCCACATGAGCTCAAACTCCTCTAAAATGAAACCCAGAGCATCTTTAGATATTTTTGAGTGCAATTCAGTGTTTGTATTGTTCACGTTAAAGCTGTTAAAATGTTTTTTGATTATTTAAATAAAACTGGAATAAAATATAAATATTGGATGAAAAACTTGGAAATGTAGATAGTTGAAACAAAAATGAGAAGTTGAAATATAAAAAAAAAATATATATAACTCATTTTTTATTTTAAGTGTTGTAGGAAATACTAATGCATTTAATTATTAAAAAAAAAAATCTAATTGCGTTTGGCTAATTTCAATTCATTTTGTTGAATCGCTAAAAAGTAACTAAAACATCAACTAGAAATGAAAACAGGAAATATAAATATAAAAGCAAATTCAAAATATTACTAAATACTACAGTAGGTATGTAATAAAGAAGAACTAAAATATCACTGGTGCAGTCTGTTGTTAAATAAGTTGCTCTTAACAGAATTGTATTTTCTCTGTCTCCACAGTACGAGTTTTCACCTCAGACGCTTTGCTGCTATGGCAAACAGCTCTGTACTATCTCCAGAGACGGCACATATTATAGCTACCAAAACAGGTAACCAATGACATGATCAGTGGTGTGAGAAATGAGAAGGCGATGATTGACTTTCCAAGTGGGACTGTGATGCACTGAGATCATGCTTGGGATTTTTAGCGCTCAGTTGACTCCATGTTGTTTGCACCTTATAAACGGAGTCATTAAAATAAAAAGTTCAAAGGTTAAGCGTCTTGCTCTAGGTTACAGTGGTAATACTCTGTGGGTCAATCGTGGTGGGTTTTGAATCTCTCAGTTCGCAAGCCTAGATCTGGTCTGTTCCACCCACTAGCCCACTAATATTTGTGTAAATCCTGAAAACTTTGGCAATAGTCTTTAGGGCTGCACAGTTTATCAGATTAAAACCAAACTCTGTGTGATTATCAAATTACAACGGCATTGCGTTTTCATTAAATATATGTTCTGCGCATTTCAGAGTGAAGCATGTTCTTGTTATCAATGGTCAGTGTTTGAAAATTAAGAAATTAAGACAGCCATAAATGTTTTTGCAATTTTACAATTATAAAGTAAAATTATTGTTGTGTTATTTTTTATTAAACACTTTATTTTAACAAGTGAAATATCACAATAGTAATATTTTATTTTCTTGTTTTAGCAATTTTAGATTTTTCTTTAGTAACAGTAATAATAATAGCTATTATTTTATAGTCATTTTGATATATAATCCCCGTTTTTCAGTACTGTGTAGCCCTGCAGACTTTAATGTATTTTTTTTTATCAGAAAAATCACAATTAAATGTTTTTCCCCAAATCCCGCATTCGTTATTGTTAAGTTGTTAATACAAAAATTGTGCATCTGGAAAAGCTCAGGTGCATCACTTTTCCATAACTGGCATTACTGCATGTTTCTCATCATCACATTGTCTCCGTTTCATTGTTCTTAAAATCAAATCAGAAAAGGCATGTGGTTACTTTCTAGTGCATGACAGGACATACCATCCTGTAGCTATTATTTTTTTTTTTGATTTAACGTTCATTTGTGAGTTTGAATGCTAACCTGTGCTCTGCCTTGGACTGTTTGCTGTGTGTCGATCTCTGTCCGACCCTGCGTTCTGCACTCTTGTGCTGTGATGCTCTCCGTGTGCGGGTTTGCCTGTGCTCTTTTGTGCTGGCTCCAGTTCACCCAAATATGGCCTTGTTGCCGACAGGTATCACTTCTGCGAGAAGTGCTTCAACGAGATTCAGGGCGACAGTGTCACCCTGGGAGACGACCCGGCCCAGCCGCAGACGTACGTATCTGCCGCCCAGAAGGCTTTGAGGTTTTTCTTTGTTAAATTACACAATTTATACTCAAAAATGAGTTGTGCATGTATGAAGGTAGAATTTATCTTGTATGTCTTTCTGCAGTATGATATCAAAGGAGCAGTTTGAGAAGAAGAAAAATGACATGTTGGACCCCGAGCCGTAAGTTTCGTCATTTTAATGCTTGTACATTTTTTATATATATCTTTAATTCGAATATTATATATAACAATTAATATGTATGCAAATACTGTGCAAGTGTGACGAAATATCCACTCTTGTCAAAATGGTTTTTAACAACACTTTCTGTCTAACAGCTTTGTTGAATGTAAAGACTGTGGCCGAAAGATGCATCAAATCTGCGTACTACATTATGACGTCATCTGGCCATCAGGGTAAGTGTTTTATCCCACTGTTCTCCTGAAGAGTTTAGCATGACATGATCCTACAGCTGCTTTGTTTGTCTCCCCTTCCTATAACAGTTTCATCTGTGACAACTGCCTGAAGAAGTCAGGGAAAACAAGAAAGGAAAACAAGTTTTCTGCTAAAAGTGAGTGCTTTTCGAAGCGTCTTCCTGCTTGCCTCTCTGTCCGTTGCAGAGTGAAGTAACCCTCTGTGTTTTTCTGATCAGGGTTACAGTGCACAAGGCTGGGCTCGTACATCGAGGACCGAGTGAACAAGTACTTGAAGAGGCAGAATCACCCCGAGGCCGGGAGAGGTGTTTGTGCGGGTGGTCGCCAGCTCTGATAAGACCGTGGAGGTCAAACCTGGGATGAAATCCAGGTAACGTCACAGAGAATGAATATGAATCGTGTAAAGTTATTCTATTGAAGTCATTTCAAAATGTATTTAGAAGTAAACTGGTTACATTTTTAATTCATGTTGACAAAAGTATGGCATGTACAAGAAATTGAAATGAGCTGATTTTGCATCACATCATTTCTTTGCAGGTTTGTTGACTCAGGAGAGATGGTAGAAAAGCTTTCCCTACAGAACCAAAGCACTTTTGCATTTGAAGAGATTGATGGAGTGGATGTGTGTTTCTTCGGCATGCACGTCCAGGAATATGGATCTGAATGTCCCTTTCCTAACACCAGGTATCATGCAAATACTGATCAATGGGGAAAAAAAAGTAACAAATTGTATCTTGAGCAGGCTGTATTGACTAACTGTCCTTTTACTCCTCTTTCCAGACGGGTATACATATCATATCTTGACAGTATTCACTTCTTCAAGCCTCGGATGCTAAGAACTGCAGTTTACCATGAAATCCTCATTGGTTATTTGGAGTATGTTAAGAAACTAGGGTAAGTGCCACCTTGAAGTTGAAATATAATGTTTAATTATTTTTTGGTCTTAAAATACTTGCTTTCTCCAATCTCAGCTTTAAATGACAAGTCCACTTTATATGAGCCATTCACAAGTTATTTGCCCAACCAAAAACCAAATTAGAAATCTTGCACATCATTATTTTTCACTTCACTATTAACACTTGCTTTTGTGATCTAATGGACCCTTTTCACAAGACTGTGACGATGCGTTTAATCGGGTCATATGATTGCTGCTAAAAAGAACATTATTTTGTGTGTTTGGTGTAATGCATTGTGTTTATGCGGTTTAAGGTTCAAAAAGCACATTATTTTCCACATACTGTATTATTATTTCTCCTCTGTGCCCAGCCTTTCTGAAACGTGTCGATTTTTACAAAGCTCATCGGTCTGCTAAGCGAGGTGTGCGCTGATTGGCCAGTTATCCAGTGCATTGTGATTGGCCGAATACCTCAAGCGTGTGACAGAAATGTTACGCCCATTGCCATACTGTGATGGGTGTCCTGGTGTGACAAGATAAAAACAATCAAACCGATTACAAACGAGGCATTTCTTGCATCCAGTGGGGACATAATTACTGATTATAATGACTCCTACTGTGTTCACACTTGGCGTCTTTTTTTGAAGCTGCCAGTGTCTTTTACATTATAATCCTATGGAGTAAACCATGTTTTCAAAAAATTCCTGAGCGCTTTTAAAAAATGCCACAGCTCAGAGCGTCTTTTTAAGTTGAAAAAAAAGTTTAAGTTTTCTGGAAAAAAACAGACATGTCTTTTTGACAGTTGACCAAAAAAGTACGAGTGGCGAGACCCTAAAACAAGGATTTGTATGATACGAGTACAAAAGTCTATAAAAAAAAATATGTCGCAAACCGGGCATCATCCAACCAGAGCTCCTGAACTAAATGGTTGGAGCAGCACCATACAGTTTCCTTCCCCAAATAATGTTGCGCTCCCACAAAATGTCATTGTGAACCGAGTTGTGAATCGACGTTAAATTGTGTATACGACGTTTCTGCAGCACACAGTGCTAGGCTACCGTTGCAGCTGTTGTGATAGCAACAAAAGGCCCTTGGCTGCTATTTGTAACCAAAACGCTGCCAGCTTTTTATTTATTTAAAAAAAAAAACGCTTGTCAACTTCTTGTCAAAAAAGACGGCAAGTGTGAACGCCCTTATACTGTCTTTTACGCGTTGTTGCGTATCACGCCGTGTAAACACAAAACCATGTATCCATTTGTAATCGAGAGTAGAAATGACAAACAACAAAACTTGCGTTTGCATCATCAGTGGCAAATTCTTTACAAATGAAAACTGACTTACAGGCTGTGAGTCAGAAGTGCCAGACTGTCCTTGCAAAGTTGGAATTGCCCCATTTTATTAGGGGTGTAAATCGGATGGTTCGTCACGATACGATATCGATTCTCATACCCAGCGATACGATATTTGCCGATACCTCAAAAAATTATACGATTCGATTCGATACAGAAGTATATCGATCGATATATCGATATTTTGATATTTTTACATCTATTTTAAACAACCATCTACATTTTTATTAACTCACAAATGCAACCAAAATATATAACATGAACATTTATCTGAAATTTTCACATTGTGTACAGTACCTCATTTGGGACATTCACAACAAAAAAAAATAGGCCTAAACATTTTTTTTATTTTTTATATAATACAGAAAATAAACAATTGGAAAAACAATGCTGGCTGCTACTATGGGCTCAGTGCTAAAAATCTTTTCTACAGGTAACCAAATTATGAGGAATAGCAGAAAATAAATACAATACAACAAAGACACAAGTTCAATAAAACAGTTAAATAAACTGCTTTTCAGGTTTTCAGTCTCAGTCTAAAATCATGTTTAAGGTATGGTACAGTAATGTAGTAATCAAATGTAAAATAACTGCATAGTCTTCACTGTATAAATGAAATTTATATTAATCATTTTTGATTTTACAAAGGTTATTTAGTCAGGAGTAGTGAGCACTTCTTTGACAACATTAGATTTATTATTAGTTTGCTTTCACTTTAAAGAACCAAGCACGGATTTATTATTATTTATTTTTTTTCTTTATTGATTTTTTTTATTAAGTATTATGAAGAAGACTGTGTTTACTATGGGATTTTCGAAAACGCGCATTTTGATGTAATTTTGTCTGTATTTATTCATCCATGCACAAAAAAAGAATGAGTTGTTAAAATGACCCGTTTTAGGTAGGCGTGGTTGACTCAACTTTTATAAAGAATATCTCTTTGGATTTGAGACTTCAGTCTTTGCAACTTTACAGATCTTCTTTATGCACCAAGTGCTTGTAACACTCCAAAGAGAAAAGAAAAATTTAAATCGCATAATATGACCGCTTTAACAGTCATCAGCATCATAAATCCTCGAAAGTTTTTTTTTATATTTTCCTTTTTTTTTTTTTTTTTTTTTTTTTTTTTTTATATATGTAAATTAATAACACTACTTTGTATCATATCACCTTTGCATCAAATTACAAAAATGCAAGGGTGTTTCTAATGCAGCGTCTATGGGAGCGTCTATGGGAGGGACGGTAAATTTAACATTCTATCTTCTGTCGTTATCAGTATCTAATTTTTTTTTTTTATTTGAAAGTCATGAAAACACTATCGTGGAGTTTTTCTTTTGCTATTTGAGCAAATGAGAATGCAAAAAATATATTTGTGGTACTCTCCCATTCAGTGCTGTTGAAGTTAACCCAACTATGATGACTTCCGCTTCTGAGAAACCTGGAAATGTGAAAAAGGTCCATGGCATTGGTAGGGTTATGCACTAATGAATTTGGTTTTTCCCACCTACAGGTATGTGACTGGTCATATCTGGGCCTGCCCACCTAGTGAAGGCGATGACTACATCTTCCACTGTCACCCTCCTGATCAGAAGATTCCCAAGCCTAAAAGACTGCAGGAGTGGTACCGCAAAATGCTGGACAAAGCCTTTGCAGAAAGAATCCTCCATGACTACAAGGTATGCCAATGCTGAATTTGTTTTTAAGGGATTTACGGTCTGTTGGTTTTCATTCACAACTGGTTAACGTCAAACTGATACACATACGACTCACAAAATGACTCACTTGTATTGTGCAGGACATATTTAAGCAGGCCACAGAGGACCGGCTTACAAGTGCCTACGAGCTGCCCTATTTTGAGGGTGATTTTTGGCCCAATGTTTTGGAGGAAAGTATCAAGGAGCTGGAGCAAGAGGAGGAGGAGAGGAAGAAGGAGGAGAATACAACCACCTCTGAGACAACAGAGGTTAGTCAGAGAGACAAATGGTGTGAATGAGTATTTAGTATAGTCTGTAGCCATTTGCTAAATGTCTTCTTGTACCACAGGGAACCCCAGCTGACAGTAAGAACGCCAAAAAGAAGAACAATAAAAAGACCAACAAAAATAAGAGCAGCGTGAGCCGCGCAAGCAAAAAGAAGCCTGGGATGCCGAATGTAGCTAATGATCTCTCCCAGAAGCTATATGCAACAATGGAGAAGCACAAAGAGGTTGGGCCTGATACATTACTTATTTTTTATTTTTTTTAAACCTGAATACCATTTGTTTTGCTCTGAATGTGCCAAGTGCTGACCAGAAACCCTCTCGTTTCCTAAAATCCAGGTCTTCTTCGTGATCCACCTGCATGCTGGTCCAGTGATCAATACCTTGCCTCCGATCATGGATCCTGACCCAATGCTGACCTGCGATCTGATGGATGGTCGTGATGCCTTCCTGACACTGGCCAGGGACAAACACTGGGAGTTCAGTTCACTACGCCGCTGCAAATGGAGCAGTATGTGCATGCTGGTGGAGCTACACAATCAGGGCCAAGACCGATTTGTGTACACTTGCAACGAATGCAAGCATCACGTAGAGACACGTTGGCATTGCACCGTTTGCGAGGTCAGTCTTCTCTTTGTGCAGCAGTCAAGTCTATTGCCTTTGTTTGCTCCCATTATTTGTTTTTTTAAAAACAGATATGCTACTGTTTTATCACAATTTATCAAGATCTAAGGTTTAAACTAGTAGGTTGTAGGTTTAAAATCTCTCAAGGAGCAAACCTTCCTTGACAACTGTCTCCACCTGTAAATATAACATCAATCTCCAGTCGTGCAACAGTAAATAAACATTCTGTGATATAATTGTCCTAAAAAACAAAATTCTGATTTCTTTCAGGACTTTGATCTATGCATTAACTGCTACAATGCTAAGGGCCATGAGCACCAAATGGTGAAGTGGGGTTTGGGCCTGGACGACGACAGCAACAACCAGGGCGGCGAAGCCAACAAGAGTCCACAGGAGAGTCGACGCCTCAGCATCCAACGCTGCATCCAGTCGCTGGTGCATGCCTGTCAGTGCCGCAATGCCAACTGCTCTCTGCCATCTTGTCAGAAGATGAAGAGAGTGGTGCAGCACACCAAGGGCTGCAAGCGCAAGACCAACGGAGGCTGCCCTGTTTGCAAGCAACTCATTGCGTTGTGCTGCTACCATGCCAAGCGCTGCCAGGAGAACAAGTGCCCCGTGCCCTTCTGTCTCAATATCAAGCACAAGCTGCGGCAGCAGCAGATTCAGCAGAGGCTGCAGCAGGCGCAGATGATGCGGCGGCGCATGGCACTCATGCAGGGCAGAGGAATGCCGCCCAGTCTGCCCTCCCCAACTACCTCAGGAGGTCCGGGGACGCCCAACTCTCAGCAGCTGCAGCAGCCTAATACGCCTCAGACCGCGCAGACATTAGCCAACCAGCCCCAGCAGACACATCAGAATGTGGCTCCAATGGTGCAACCCTTCCCCAACCAACCGTCTACACCTGGGTCGCAGGGAAAATCAGGCCCGCAGTCCTCGCCTCTGCCCCAGCAGCAGTCTCCCCTGCCCATGCCGCCTCAACAACAGCCACAGCCCTCTCCGCAGCAGCAGCAGGCTTTGAAGGTTGCAAAACAAATAGAGATGATGACGAAAGTTCAGCAACAGCAGCAGCAACAACAACAACAGCAACAACAACAACAACAACAACAACAACAGCAGCAGCAGCAGCAAGACTACAGGATGAGTGTGAACGGCATGCAGATGAACCAACCTCGCATGATGACTTCCATGCAGATGATGGCCCCTCGTGGCCCTCAGATGGTTCAGAACATGCAGCCTGGCCAGTGGCCAGCTGGGATGCAAGGGTCCATGCAGAATTCACAGGCACCTCTGCCGCAGCAAGTGCCACCGCAGCAGATGGCCATGGCCCCGCAGCAGTCTCAGGTAGTGCAGACTCCTCAACAGGCGCAAATGATGCAGCGCGCCATGATGCAGCAGCAACAGCAGCAGCAGCAGCCTCGGCAGATGCAGGCTGTCATGCCTCCCCAGCAGGCACAACCACAGGCTCCGCAGCAACAAGGCATGCAGCAAAGAGGGGTGGCCAGCAGCATTGCTCCAGGAGCGCTGCAGGACCTGCTGCGCACATTAAAATCACCAAGTTCCCCTCAGCAACAGCAGCAGGTCCTCAACATCCTCAAATCGAACCCGCATCTCATGGCGGCGTTTATCAAACAGCGGACGGCAAAGTACCAAGCCAGCCAACCGCAGCAGCAGAACCCGCAGGCCATGCTCGCAGCTCAGCCGGGAATGCAGACCATGGCTGCGATGCAAACCGGCCCCGTGCAGCGAGCCGTCATGCCGCCTCAGCAGCCGCAGCCAGCTGCAACCCAAGCCGTGGCTGCCCTCGGACCCCAGGGACAAATGATGAACGCTGCACACAATGGAAACCAGCAGCTGTTTCGCCGGCAACTAATGCGCATGCAGCAGCAACAGCAACAACAGGGAGTAATGCCTCCAGGACAAGGAAGATTCCCGCAACCTCAAAGTCCGGCCAGCTACTCACAAATCCGCATGCAGCAGCAGATGGCCATGCAGGGAGGCGCCGGGGCCATGGGTCAGATGCAGCCCATGGCTCAGATGGGCCAGCCTGGCATGAGCATGGACGCCCAGCAGAACATGCTGCAACAACGCATGCTGCAGCAGCAGCAGCAACAGCAGCAGCAGCAGCAGATGCTAAAGCAGCAAATGGGATCGCCGGCTCAGGCCGCTTCCATGAGTCCTCAACCCCACATGCTTGCAGGACAGCCACAGGGAGCTCACTTGCCCGGACAGGCCATGGCCAATGCGCTGGGCAACCAAGTGAGGTCGCCTGCACCCGTGCAATCGCCCCGCCCCCCCGTCCCCAACAGCCGCCACATTCCAGCCCGTCCCCGCGCATGCAGCCCCAGCCCTCTCCCCTGCACTCCGGCGTGTCCCACCCCAGCCTGGCGGGACCCATGCCGGGCCACATGGACCAGGCTCACCTGTGCACACCCGAACAGAGTGCAATGCTTCCGCAGCTGAACACGCCAAACCGTGGAGGGCACCCCAACGACATGAGTATGGTTGGGGACACATCGGGAGACACGTTAGAGAAGTTTGTCGAGGGATTGTAGCATTAAGAGACGTTCTTTTTGAGGACAGAGGTGTGTTTTCTACACAGGAAATTAGAGAAGGCGACAAAATGAACTGTAATAGGTTTACACAACCAATGGACTGCTTTTCTTCCCTGTTGGAGGGATTGAAATTACTGTTTAAAGAGCAGAATCACAAAGGGTATTTTTCTGGGAGGGTTGTCGGACCGGCCGAAATGCAGTGCTGTTCTATGAGTTACATTTTTAATTGTTTTGTTTTCGTTGTTTTTTTTTTTTTTTTTCGGGGAGGGGTTTATTTTGAGCTTATGGACTTTTTAAATGGAATATCTCAAGGCAAAATATTTGATTTTATTATTGAAGACTTTCGTTTGCATGTTTGCAAACTGAAATGCATTTTTTTTTTTTTTTTTTTTTTGGGGAGTGTGTGCGTTTAGGGACTGTAAGATACTCAGTGTGGAATTAGGATCAGGAGCAATCCTCATTCCGGTCTGATACGTATTCACATTTACCAGGTTTGGAAAAGGACACACCGCCTTTTTCTCTCCAAACTGTGGAGTTTGTACAGAGGACCTGTATTCATTTGTACAGAAAGGAGCTTGGCTACTGCACACACACACACACATACACATAAACACACACGAACACGTGAGCAAATTGTGAAAGTTGCTCTTATTTTTCAAGGTGCCCAAATGCGTTAATTTATTGGCCTGGATTCAGTAGTTGTCTCTTAAGATGTAGGAAGATGTTCCTGTTTTTCTCGTTTGATCTCTGAAACATCAATGATGTCCCCTCCACCTCGCGTATGAGGCCGGAGCTTCTTCTGACTGCTGATTCGTTCAAAGAGTTCTTCAGTCAGCCTCTTTTGTTTTTCTCCTCATGAAACTTGAATTGAAGGTGAACGATTCTTTAATGTAAATCATGCAGCTTGATGACATACTGTAAATAAAAGGAAAAAAAGATTGAGATCGCTGTATAAACTGGTTAAGAACTTGTTTCGTACTTATATACCATATTGTTAAATAAACTGTGTGCAACAGACACGACCATTGTGGTGACTTCGTTTGCGTGTTTTTGCAATTCTGATTTCAGGTAATTAATATGCATAAGTTTTAAACTAAAGTCTGTGTCATTTCAAACAATTAGTGGACCAGAGCTAGTTGTTTAATTAATAGAATTGAGGTTTTTCTGTTTCTGTGATTGAGAAATGCATGGATGTGTTTCTCTGGATTCCGTCTAGATTATCACCTATTTTATTTATTTTTTTTTTGAAAACACATTTAGTTTGATTATTTTTAATATAATTTAATTTGTCTTTTCTTTTTTTTATATATGGGAGGTGTAGGATTAATTTATAAATCTGTTTAGGTTTTATTTCATTTCTGATTTGCTTTATCTAAGGGAGGAGTGAATGTACCAGAACATTACATTTGAAATGCAATTATCAAATGTGCCACAGAAGTTGAACTAACTGACCATTTTTCAGCATGAGATTGGAGTGTGTGCTCACCACTGGCTTCACTGCACCTTCTGGTGCCTGAAAGGTGCCACTGCAGTTTAGAGCCCTTGTTCTGCAATTCACAGTTTCTGAGCACACCGCATGTTTCGTTTTACAGGTTTGGATGTGATTGAATTGCATCTTTTTTCCCCTCTTCTTTTGCATGAGTCTTTGTTCTAAATTTCGGCACCACTGTGACTGGACTGTGGCGGGTAATCTCATTCTGACCAATGATTGCAAGTGTGGTATTGCTTAATGATTAGCAATTGACCAAAAAAAAAAAAAATGTGAAAATGCAATTGCTCTATTGCAAGTGTAGCTCCACGCACACTGGTGAGAGAAACCCTGCTACGAGCGATCCTGAGAAACTGATGACTAACAAACCAGTCGCAAGCAAAAACAACTACAGCTCAAAAACTGAATTTGGTTGTTGCTCCTCTACTGAGTGCTTCATCCGATTTTCAGGAATTACAATTGCATTTTTTTTTATTATTAAACCCACATATTGTGTACGTGTCTTGTTAATGCATTGACCATCATTTTTCTGCACACTATAACTGTCTGAGGAGCGGTGAATGAAATCACAGAAACTGAGGTACATGTCTTCACTTATTCACAAATGTGCTTGTCTTGTGGAAACTGCACACAAAATGGTGTTTAAAGGCAGCTGCCTCTGCCTCTCTGGCGGTTTTTATTAATTAGTGACTTAACTGATAATTGTTGGACAAGTAATTTATAAAATAAAGTTTTATTCTTTAAGTCAATTGGAATTTCAATTTTTTTTTGTCATTTATGACTTGTCAATTTTGACTTAATGCTTTTAAATGATTTTTTTAAGGCATCCGGTATTACTTAGTATGTTGTAATTTTAACTTTTTATATTATGATTGTGAATTAGGTTCTCATAATTATGATTTTTTTTTTTCAGTAAATTCTGATTTACGAAAGCATTTTTATGTAGCATACATGGGCTCCTAATGTCGCTCTGGTGGAAAACGCATCCATCAAACGCGCTGTGAGAAGTCACACATTCTAGCTATTACTGCGTTAATTATCTTAAAGTAACCCCTGTATTTCGGGGGGATGCAAATGCTGTATTTAAATGCATTTGTCACTCTCTTGGAAGTTTGCGGTGTGTACGTGACCTCGTACTCGTTCTGTGTGTTCCGGAACGCTAAAGGGCTTGAAACAAACGGTGAAACGGTTCACTTTTGGCGCTTAATGAATTTTATGATTTAAGCTGTGCCTACACACTATATTTGCGTCATTTTGGCGAGTTAGTCCTGCAAGAAATACTACCCACGGTGGAAACCTTTAACAGATCACACAGAACGCGCTGTGCGTTCGATGGTGCTGGATTCTATTGTTTTTTTTTTATTCGTAACCACGAGCTGTGGTCTCACAGTTGCACCACATTTAAAGAAACATCTCTAAACGGGTTAAAAACGTGCCTGAGACCATGCATTCTTCATTCAGCATCGCTGCTTTGTGTTCTTAAACGCAAGAACACGTTCTGTGTGAACGACCCAAAGTAACTGTTTTCAGGCTAGGTGGCCTTTTGAATTGTTGCATGCACACTGAAGCTTTTTTTTATTTATTAATTATTTAAATTTATTTAATTAATTAAAAAGTATTTTATAAAAGAAACTGGCCTGTTGTGACATCATAATTGGCTCCATCTAAAGTTATTTAAAATAGCACTTCGTTCATGCTTTTGTAATCCCATAATTTATGAGCTCAAATTAAATTAATGATTACCTGAAATATTTGTACGTTTCAAAATTCATGCCATGCCGCAGGGGCATTTTTTTAAAGCTATTGAAGGCAATGGTGATAACACAACGTCTAAAATTAATGTTATTTGAATTATTTGATAATGTACAGGTAACACAAAGAACCACACAGCATTTGAGGTTTCTTTTTTTCGCCTTCATATTCTTTACAGTAAGGTGAACTAGAATCCACATGATCTACTGTAAAAGCGTGACTAATAACTGGCTGGTTGACCTCCATCACAGTATGCGCTCATCGGTCACTGCGCCTCCTGCTGTCTGAACGAGGCAACTGCAGCGACGAGCGTGGCGCACTTCTTTCTGAGCGCGCTGGATTCCCGTTTCATTTCGAAGAGTTGGATATGATCACATTTAGCCAAGGCGCATTTTCTTTGGCGTTTATGAAATTATAGAATTTTTCATGAGACGTTAAGGAAGCACAAGAACGGTTATTTATGCTTTATCATTTTTAATAAATCAAAGCATTAACCCATATAAATGTTTTATTAGAGGTTTTGTAGTAATTTTTTTTTTTTTAATGGCTGAAAAGCATTGGAGACACTTAATAGGTTTTATTTAATATTTTCCTCATGCTAATTTCAATGAACGTATGGAAAACCTGTTAATGTACAGAATCAATGGACTGAAATGTGAATAACTTTAGAGCAAAAAGGTACAAGAAATATCAATATTCAACATGTTTCACCGGAATCATCTTCTTGCTATGCCATTATCTCTTGCATCTTTTCAGGTTAATTCAGGACTCAGTTGTTGTTTTGTCCAGTCTGACAGTCGTCTTATTAAAACATGACTCAATGTCACACCTGCACAAAGATTCTCAAGTCTTCATATAAACAACGTTTGTTTGTGTTTAACGTGTGATGATGACCTCTGCGGCATGGGACGCCGTCTTTCTGCATCCATGCATGGCTCTAATAAAGGCAAAACAAGTCCGTCAGGCTGAACTCCAGCACAGGTGTCAGTGTTTCTCCAGAGCTTGAGTCAGGAGCTGATTCAGCCGCGAGATCATCGGACGAGGGTCTTCGTTCAGGCCAGCGGTGATCATGGCGTTGTCATAGATCTGGTATGTGAAAAAAAAATGGAATTTAGTTTTTAATTCGAAATAGGATTGAGATGAGAGAGTAAACGGTTTCTTTACCTGCTCGAGGAGAAGCTGTGCCAGCTCAGGGTTTGAGTCCTTCAGTGCATGAAGCTTCTTGATCAGATCATGTCTGCAAACAAACGCTTGATGTTAGACAGACCACAGCATTTCTACAATGCAAATATGCTACATCACAATAATCCACATGACTCCAGTCCATCAATTAACATTTTTTTGAAGCAAAAAGCTGCATGTTTGTAAGAAACAAATCCATCATTAATGTGTTTTAACTTCTAACTGTTGTTTCTGGCTAAAATACAATACTACATTGACAAAGAGAAGTCTGGTGAGAAACATGTTACAGATCAAGTACGGATTATTGTGATGTTTTTATAAGCTCTTTGGACTCTCATTCTGACGGCACCCATTCTCACTGCAGAGCAATCCAGTGCTGAGCAAGTGATGTAATGCTACATTTCTCCAAATTCTGTTCTGATGAAGAAACAAACTCATCTACATCTTGGATGATCTGAACACTGTTCATCTGCATCTCCTCACTGTAAGGACATTATTTTGGAGACACTGGGCTGTTTTTATTCTTCATGCAAACCATCAGATTGATTATTTGTGTTCATTTAAATCCAGCGTCTCGTACCCAGCGTTGATCTCCAGCGTGGGCTGCAGGATCTGGGCTCTCTCCTCTGAGCTGCGTGCGAGCTGCTGCGTGCGCAGGACAGTGTCGAGCGGCGCCCATCTCTCCAGCACCGTGATCATAGCGGGGTGTGTGTCCAGACGCGGCGTCACCTACAGAAACATTGGTAAATGTTAATAAAGATAATAACTGGTGTCAGGTTTTTACACATTTGAGAGTAAAAATCACTGTTTGAATTTGCAAAATGATGTAAATGATTGAGTGTTTACAATTAAACAACATGTAAGTCGATCAGCATCATAATACAAAGAGTGATCAGGATTTATTACAAGGCTGATTACCAAACAAATAGACATGAAATATTGATCTGAGATGAAATTACAGGTGCATCTCAATAAATTAGAATGTCGTGGAAAAGTTCATTTATTTCAGTAATTCAACTCAAATTGTGAAACTCGTGTATTAAATAAATTCAGTGCACACAGACTGAAGTAGTATAAGTATTTGGTTCTTTTTTTTGTGATGATTTTGGCTCACAGTTAAAAAAAACCCCACCAATTTACTATCTCAACAAATTAGAATACATTTTTAGTGAATTGTTGGCCTTGTGGAAAGTATGTTCATTTACTGTACATGTACTCAATACTTGGTAGAGGCTCCTTTTGCTTTAATTACTGCCCCATCATTGCGGCGTGGCATGGAGGTGATCAGTTTTGTGGCACGCCTGAGGTGGTATGGAAGCCCAGGTTTCTTTGACAGTTGCCTTCAGCTCATCTGCATTGTTTGGTCTCTTGTTTCTCATTTTCCTCTTGACAATACTCCATAGATTCTCTATGGGGTTCAGGTCTGGTGAGTTTACTGGCCAGTCAAGCACACCAACACCATGGTCATTTAACCAACTTTTGGTGCTTTTGGCAGTGTGGGCAGGTGCCAAATCCTGCTGGAAAATGAAATCAGCATCTTAAAAAAGCTGGTCAGCAGCATGAAGTGCTCCAAAATTTCTTGCTAAACAGGTGAAGTGACTTTGGTATTCAAAAAACACAATGGGCCAACACCAGCAGATGACACTGCACCCCAAATCATCACAGACTGTGGAAACTTAACACTGGACTTCAAGCAACTTGGGCTATGAGCTTGTGAATTTTTTATTCAGAATACAGGACCTGGGTTTCCAATGAAATACAAAACTTGCTCTCATCTGAAAAGAGGGACTCTGGACCACTGGGCAACAGTCCAGTCTTCTTCTCCTTAGCCCAGTAAGACGCCTCTGACGTTGTCTGTGGTTGCAGGAGTGGCTTAACAAGAGGAGTACGACAACGGTAGGCAAATTCCTTGACATTGTCTGTGTGTGGTGGCTTTTGATGCCTTGACCCCAGCCTCAGTCCATTCCTTGTGAAGTTCACTCAAATTCTTGAATCGATTTTGCTTGACAATCCTCATAAGACTGCGGTTCTCTCGGTTGGTCGTGAATCTTTTTCTTCCACACTTTTTCCTTCCATTCAACTTTCTGTTAACATGCTTGGATACAGCACTCTGTGAACAGCCAGCTTCTTTAGCAATGAATGTTTGTGGCTTACCCTCCTTGTGAAGGGTGTCAATGATTGTCTTCTGGACAACTGTCAGATCAGCAGTCTTCCCCATGAACCAAAACCTACTGAACCAAACTGAGAGACCATTTTGAAGGCTCAGGAAACCTTTGAGTTGATTAGCTGACTGGCATGTCACTATATTCTACTTTGTTGAGAACCAAAGACTTAAACTACTTTAGTCTGTGTGCACTGAATTTTTTTAAAACACGAGTTTCACAATTTGACATGAATTACTGAAATAAATGAAGTTTTCCATGACATTCTAATTTATTGAGATGAACCTGTACTATTACAGAGAAATGACAAACTTCTGAATACTAAATTTAAACTAATGTAAATTTGTTTTAATTTGTATGCAAATGAAATGCATATTTTGCAAAATTTATATAATTAAAATTCATGCATATGGAATTTATATTGCTGTACATGATTATAAATAGACATGAAAATATTAATTTGGATTTATTTATTTTATGTAAGAAAAAAGAGATTTGTGAGATAAAAATCAGATACCACCGCTAATACTCAAATTGAAACTAATACTAAATTAAATATACAATTGAAAAAAATACATCTAAAATTAAAACTTGTGTCGAAATGAAATGCACATAACTGCATATTGTATATAAATAAAATTATGAATATTTGAGGTAGTTAAGCAGAGTGTGTAACAGGCTAATTAAAATTGTGTAACGTGTATAGTGCAATTTTTTTTACTTTTTTAAAATAATATATATGCAGTTCGGTATTGCATATTTAAAGTTCAAGAATGCTTTTCATTGCATAGAAATTGAAATACATATTGAAATAATGCTTTAAATGCATTTATATGTTTAATAGGCAATACTTTATAATATTACATACAAAAAGTGATCAGGATTTATTACATGGCTGATTACCAAACAAATAAATAAATGGAAATGAAATATTGATTTAAGTTGAAATTATTATTAAAGAGAAAAGAAATCAGACACCTTTGAACTCACAAAAAAATTAAACATTTTATTTATTAAATATAACAGGCTTATTAAAAATGTAATATATATATATATAAAATGTGTGTGTGTGTGTGTGTGTACAGTTGAAACCAGATATTTACATACACTTAAAAAAAAACACAAAACTTTTTTTTTTTACTGTCATACATTAAATCAGAGTAAACTTTTTCTGTTTTAGATCAATAAATATAAACATATTTTTTGCATTTGTTAAATGTCAGAATCGAGCGAGGGAGAATTTTTATGTTTTTTTTTTTATCACTTTCATCAAAGTCAGAAGTATACATACACTAAGTTTATTGTGTCTTTAAACAAAAATAAAACTCCAGGTGATTCCATTCTGAGCTTAAGAAGCTTCTGATAGGTTACCCGATTCCATTTGAGTTAACTGGTGGGACACCTGTGGATGCATATAAAGACACACCTCAAACACAGAGCCTCTTTCTCTGACATCATGGGAAAATCAAGAGAAATCAACTAAGACATTAGGAAAGGAATTGTGGACCTCCACAAGTGTGGCTCATCCTTAGGTGAAATTTCCAGATGCCTGAAGGTCCCACGTTCATCCGTTTAGACAATAATATGCAAGTATAAAAAACATGGGAATGTACAACCATCATACCGCTCAGGAAGGAGACGGATTCTGAGTCCCAGAGAGGAATGTTTTTTGGTGCGAAATGTGCGAATCAACCCCAGGATAACAGCAAAAGACCTTGTGAAGATTCTGGCTGAAACTGGCAAGACAGTGTCATTATCCACAGTAAAACCAGTCCTGTACCACCATGAGCTGAAAGATTACTCCGGGAGGAGAAAGCCATTACTTCAAAACCACCATAAAAAAGCCAGACTACAGTTTGCAACTGCACATGGGGACAAAAATCTTAATTTCCGGAGACATGTCCTGTGGTCTGACGAAACAACAAAAATTGAACTGTTCAGCCATAATGATAAACGGTATATCTGGAGGAAAAGCGAAGCTTTGAAGTCTCAGAACACCATCCCAACTGTGAAGTATGGGGGTGGTAGTATAATGTTGTGGGGCTGCTTTGCTGCAGAAGGGACTGGTGCACTTCACAGAATAGATGGCCTCATGAGAAAAGAAAATTATGTGGATATATTGAAGCAACATCTGAAGACATCAGCCAGGAAGGTAAAGCTTGGGTCTTCCAAATGGACAATGACCCCAAGCATACCTCCAAATTAGTTACAAAGTGGCTTAAGGACAAGTCAAGGTATTGGAGTGGCCATCACAAAGCCCTGATCTCAATCCCATAGAAAATTTGTGGGCGGCACTGAAAAGGCGAGTGTGAGCAAGAAGGCCTACAAACCCGACCCAGTTACACCAGTTCTGTCAAGAGGAGTGGGCCAAAACTCCAGCAAACTATTGTAGAAAGCTTGTGGAAGGATCCCCAAAACGTTTGCCCAAGTGAAACAGTTTCGGGGCAATTCTACCAAATACTAAGGAAGTGTATGTATACTTCTGATTTTGATGAAAGTGATAAAAAAAAAATACATAAAAATTCTCCCTCGCTCGATTCTGACATTTAACAAATGCTAAAAAAATGTTAATATTTATTGATCTAAAACAGAAAAAAAAATTACTCTGATTTAATGTATGACAGTAAAGAAACAAAAGTTTTAGTTTTTTCTGAAGTGTATGTAAATATATGGTTTCAACTGTATATATATATATATATATATATATATATATATAATGTCATTATTTATCTAGATACTTGTCTAAATATTTTTCATAGTATACTTTTTGGTTCAGTGTACACTTTTTTTAAATATAGTTGCATTTTGACTGATTTTCACAAAGTTACCTTTGCTATACAATTAGTATAGTTTTTGATGCAAGTAGAGGAAATGTACGAGAAGGTAATGTGGTTTTTTCTTGTTGTTAGTTGTTGGTTTGTTGATTTTTGTGTCTCTGTGTGAGTGTGTTTTTCTTATAGGGGATATGATCTTCTGTCTGCTGATCTGTCAGTCGCTCTGATGCTGCACAACACAATCACAGCACCACTGACTCAGGCTGATCGGATTCGTTTTTAGGTAACTGGCCTTTCATTTATTTGTCTAAATGCTTAATTCACATTAACACTGTTTCCAAAACAAGGTGAAGAATCAAGAACATGAATTCATCAATTCAAGAGATCCAGAATCACTCTTTAGCTGACACGTCTCAGATAATGACAGAAAACTGTGACTGTACTGACTCTTACCTGGTTTGCTGTCCTGAAATTTCTCCTCTTTGTAATGATCTACGACAATGTCGGTCTCGGCTGAGATGAGCTTCTTCCTGTCGAACTCTCTGAGGTGAAGCAGCGTGAGCTCATCGAACTGCTCAAAGCAGAACAAGACCTGCAGGAACACACACAACCTCAGAAACAGACACATCTTTTTCTGCTGTTGTGCTGCAATCAAAATGACTTTCCTAACTAAATCCTTGTGCTTAACTGTAAATATTTAACCAATTAAATATAAGACCAAACAAGTATTATTTTACAAATATTAAAATATAAATACATAATGATTAATAGAATAAATCGCTAATAAATAAGCATTAAATAAAAATATTTTTTTCTTTTGAATGTTAAAAAGTTAGAGATTGAAAAACTCTGTCTTAATAAAAGGTAATAGGTTTTAATATTAAGTGAGCTCTCCATTTTTTTTACCATGTTGTTTAAAAGAACAGACAGACATTAAATAAAAAAAGTTAGTTTTTTGTTTTTGTTATTCAATATATATTAATATATTATTAAAAGTATAATACAATTATATTATTAAATACACAATTTTATATTATGATTAATTTATATGTAGTTGTTTAAACATTTACAATTATGCACCTTTTGAATCTATTTTCTTAAGATGAAAAAAATTGAGACCTTGAGAAAACAACTTTTTATCATTTCTGTCATGTTGTGACCACATCAAAATAGATGAAATGATTGAATCAGTGCATCTTTAGCCTTCCATTAGCTGCTGACCAATACTTTTGGCCATTTTGAGATTAACAGCAGCGTTGGCGCCCCCTTGTGTTCATCTCAGGATCTATCGACAGCCTTGTCAGTGGATGCACAGTTTATGCTTTCAAAATAGGAGTGAACGGAGTACATACTAATCAGTTAGCAGTTGTATCCAGCAAATCTGCAATGCACTGTATCAGTCTTTGGATCAGCTTGTAGACTCGAGTGTGACAGTGAATATTAACTGTAGACCTGACTGTCTCTAGTCTCACCTCCATATCTTTCTGTTTCATGGCCTCAAAGTACGGCGAGTGCTCGGCCAGGTGGCGATTCGGCGCACACAGATAGTAAATGTTCCTCGTTCCCGCCTTCATCCGAGAGGCGTACTCCATCAGGCTGGTCTGCTGTCCCGCAGGAAGCGCTGACGACTCGAAGCGCAGCAGCTTAGCGATGTCCTCCTGTGACGACATAATCAGCTGTTTAAACACACTCAGAGAGAAACAGACTGATTAAAAAGGCCAAACGAGTCGTTCTCGCACCTTGACGCTCTGCTCCGCTGTGGTGACGATGCCCTCGCGCATAAACAGCCCGTACTCATCAAAGAAGCGAGCGTATTTCTCCGGATCCTTCTTGCTCTGGTCCAACAGGAACCGAATGACCCGCTGCTGTAAAACATCCCGCAGTTTCCTGAAAGAAAAGAGTCTGTTACTCTTATTTGCACGATACAAAAGTAATAATGTGATATTTCAGGCTGGTTTGTACCTGATCAGAGCACTTTCCTGTAGCAGCTCTCTGCTGAGGTTCAGAGGAATATCTTCACTGTCCACAACTCCTGCAAATGCAGTCACACAACTGTCAAATCTCCTCTGTTTTTTAATCTAATAATGCATTTAAAGTTGGTTTCACTCAAACATCTGGACGCTCATCTGACCTCGCAGGAAGCGCAGCCACTTGGGCAGGATGTCTGTGGCTTTGGTTTGGATCAGAACCTTCCTGCTGTACAGAGCCACGCTGGATCCCATCTCACGACTCACGTCAAACATGGAGGGTTTCTGCTCACACACATTTACATTCAACCATAATGCAGTCAGCTGTGCATTCATCTAGTAATGTAACGTAACTAATAGATGTAAATAATTTAAAATTACATTATTTGTAAATCTGTACAATTTTTATATGCATAATGTCAAAGATTCAGCTGTCGTCTGACGCTCACCATCTCCGGCACGTAGAAGATGCTGCGGATGTTGAGCGGGGCGTCTGCGCGGTAGTGCAGTGTGTAGCGGGGTTTATCATGAGCTTGAGCCACGTAGCGATAAAACTCCTCGTGCTGCCACTCGCTGATCTCTTTGGGCTCCATCATCCACAGCGCCTGCAGAGAGAGAGAGAGAGAGAAAACAGCTCAGGACTGATCCTCAGAGCCACAGGGAGGTCAAAGGTCACTCACAAATACACTTCACACACTGTACCTGCAGGGTGTTTAACCGCCGTCCGTTCAGGAAGATGGGAAAACTGACAAAGTTACTGTACTTAGTCACAACCTCTGAAAAACAGACCACAGTCACTTCAGTGAGTTTGTTTTCCAAGCATCTCATGTTTTATGTCAGTGTTTTTCTGGTTTTGAGCGCTGCACACCTTTGACTCGGTCTTCTGATGAAAACTCTTTGCAGTCGTCTTTAAGGTGGAGCACGATCTTGGTTCCCGGACGCACACCTGAAGCTTCTGCGATCTCAAACACTCCAGAGCTGCCGACACACAAAACTCAGTGAGTCAAACACAAAAATCTGATTCATTTTATTCAAATATTTCCTGTGTCTTAATGTTCGATGCCTAAAGACAGTCTAATAGCCACAAATATGGCAAAACCTGGCTGGGATGTGCAGTTAATTTGCGTGCTGATGCTCATTTTAGTCTTGATTTCAAACTCGGCTTCCAATGATCAAGAAAACCCAATAATTGACATAAAACTATAGTGCCACCCATTGTTTTTCTTTAAAGCAGTGCACTTTTCACCCCAAATGTAATGTTCAAATCATTTAATGTTACAGATGTAACATGCAGTTGATTTTTCTGCTGTATTTGCACTATTATTTGTAATTTCTTAATTCTTCAATAATTGTTTAAGGGCTTTTTTACCTGCATTAGTTGGCCTAGTATTAGTTACCGTGTCATAATATTACCCACTCCTCATGTTTAAATAATCGTGATTATGATATAGACCATTATGACTTCTGCCATAATCAAGGAGCCCTAATAAAAAAAAGCACATTTCTCTCACCCGTCTGAAGACCACTTGTATCCAGGAGCGCCTGGTTCTGCTGACTGAGAATAAACGTCCACTTTATCAGCCACCATGAAGGAGGAGTAAAAGCCCACACCGAACTGACCGATGATGGAGCTGCTGGCCTCCGCTTGATTCTGAAGAGCATCCAGAAAAGCCTGATGGAGGAAGAACAAAAGGACCATGAAATAAAAGCACTGTCAGAATGAGGAACATAGAGTTTGGAAGAGTTCAGTGAAGAGCTCACCTTTGATCCAGATCGAGCGATGGTGCCCAGATTAGCCACCAGCTCCTCTCTGTTCATCCCAACACCCGTGTCCTACACATCACAGCAGAACAATGTTGATCAAGGCATTCTACGCAGAGATTACAGTGCTCCCTCACTACAATGGAAAACTAATTAATAACATTAAAATATTTTTTAAATGTAATATGTTTAAAATATGCAAATATTAGATTTTTTTAATTACTTTCATCTTAAATTAAGTACATACTGTTGAATTCAGATGCATATAAATTATGCACAAATTAGTAAATGTATATTTCAGTTGTTCATTTATATTACAGGCTAATTAATTTAAAATGACATTAAGTAATTTTATATTTATAATGTAATTTTAAAATATGTAAATACAGAATTTATTATACTATATATATATGTGTGTGTGTGTGTGTGTGCAATATTAAATTTATTGTGCAAATCATTTAAATTTAATGTATTAAAACTTATTGTAATGTAAGTTTGAATGCATATAATTGCAAATAAGTTAAAAAGTTAAAAACACAAGTTAGTGCTTTAAATGCATATTTCAGTTGTTATTTTGTAGTAAAATTACATTATATATAATGTTTAATAGATAATATTTTATAAAAAATAATGTAAATAATGTAAGTCACAGTGGTTCAGCTGCTTTAATAAGACTGTAAGCTCATGATATGAGGGCCCCTGCACAACTGAACTAAATTCATTGCTATGATTAAAAGTGAGAAGTGAAAATATATGAAGTACCAATTGCAGCACTAAGTTTAGATCTGCTCATGTTGCAGATTGATTCTGTTGCAGATCACGTTGAATTAAGACTGCAACGGCCACTCAGAGGCATTTAGATTAGTCACCTCTGAAGAAATCATCATGAAGAGTTGAAGGTTCAAAACACTGTTTGTTGTTACAAGATGAAAAAAAAAAAACATGCAATAGAAAGATATGTAGATGGTTGATTTTTTGTATGCCTAAAAAGGGTCAAGTGTGTTTTATTTCATAAACTGAAAACAGCTTTGGAAATATGCAAACTATCAATAGAAAAACTGTTCTTTATCTTCTTTCCTTAGAATGCAATTGGTCTCAAGACTATTTAAATAAAGTGATGTGTAATGGAATATGATGTATCTAAAAAAAAAACTATCAATAACAGCTGTTTAATCTGATTCTAATACATGATTCTGTTCTCGGGGAGTTGAAAGTACCTGGATGGTGAAGGTGCCTGTGGCTGCGTCTGTCTGCAGGTGGATCTCCATGGGTGCTGTTTCTCCTCCTGCTGTGATCATCTTGTGCCTCAGCTTCTCCAGAGCATCACTGCCGTTTGAGATCAGCTCTCTGATGAACACCTAACACAGCAGAAGTGTGTCAGAAAATCACTGAGTCTTTTAGATGAAGTTACAGTCTGATTCATGTATTTACATGATATTTCTTCTGTTCATGCATATATTACATTATTGTAATTTATATAGATATTTCTCGGATGGGAAGAATCCAATCCTTGAAATTAAATGCTATATTTATTAGTGTAAAAACTTCTCCAATGAGACACAAATGATGATTTTTACCCAAATCAAGCTGATAAAATATGTCATTCAATTAAAAATATGTGATCAAATAAATCTACAAGGTGGCCAATATATTGCAGCTGTATACATAATACAACTTTATGATGACAAATCTGAGGAACTCAAATAATCAGCCTGAAAAAATGTATCGGTTAATCACAACACAGTCTTGAATGCTTAAAGAGAACTGATCAAACAGGACCGCATTGCATCTGTTTTTTGTTTAATTTATCACCTCTTTCTCAGAATACAGCGATCTGGCCACAATATCCAGCAGTTTCTTGGTCTCTGCTTGAAACTCGTGTTTGGAGTAGGATCCTTATTTAAAAAAGAAACAAGAGTTTAAACATTTTCATCATTTCCATATGCTACGGTATTTGGAGTGTGGAACTATAATTGAACTATATTACTATAATTGTAAGTCTCTGTTGACAATCTTTTACCATCTCAAATCTGTTTTAGGATCAATGCAAATGTTTGGGACCGTAAGAATGCATTGTTGCTGAATAAAAGCGTTAATTTCTTACCAAACAAATAAATAAATAAATCTCTCTGAGCCCAAACTCTGGTTTACCTTGAACGTTCTCGGTGTCGTCTCCTCCTCTGCGCTCTCAGTCTGCTGTGTGCTGTATCTGCGATGAGCCACACTGACCCCAGCAGCACAGCTGGAGCTCCAGAGTCGGACAGATCTGCTGTGAGGAAGCTGCTGTCTGCCATTAGTGTCAACTGTTGAAGAAAAAGAGTCAGAATCATCAGAATCAAACAGCACTGATGTTTTATTAACCATATAGAGGGGTCTGGATTTGATAATTGTTGCTGTTAGTCTATGCTCAATAGTTTTTATATTTCCATTCGCAGGTAAACATAGAGATTATTTACAGAAATTGATAACATTACTGAACAAGTCCAACTGAGCAATACAGACTTATTCAGTACAAAACGTGCTTATTTTGTCAATGAGACAAATAAATTTTTTTAAAGGAACAGCCTGTGTTTGTTTGATCAAAATCATTCGTCCCCTTTTATAATATTTCAACACGCTGCTGTTCTGATTCACTGATCATCTTATTAAACGGCTAATCCATGTTAAACACATTAAACATGTACCTCCAGTGAAAGTCGCGGGGACTATTTTTTTCCCGACTCCTCTGCTGGAAGACAACAGCCTGACATGAGCCCTCTGAGAGACATTCAGAGAGTATTTGAGTAAACCTAATGATCGGATCATTTCTGCTTCTGCTGCTGCTGCTGTAGTTTGACCTATAGAAGACTGGAACTACGGCGTGACAAGCGTACGGTGAGTCAAAGGTCCCTGGTGACGCTCACTGATGACGTCTGCGTGCACTTCGATACATGCCTGTGTAAAATGTTTTACATTTACATTACATTTAGTCATTTAGCAGGCGCTTTTATCCAAAGCGACTTACAAATGAGGACAATGGAAGCAATCAAAAACAACAAAAGAGCAATGATATACAAGTGCTATAACAAGTCTCAGTTAGCTTAAACGCAGTATACGTAGCAAGGGCTTTTAAATAATATAATAAATGAAAAGAAAACAGATAGAACAGAAAAAAGAATAGAGCAAGCTAGTGTTTAGTCGGTCTTTTTTTATAATTGTATAATAAATGAAAAGAAAATAGATAGAATACAAAAAGATTAGAAAGGTAGTTAGATTTTTTTAATTTATTTTTAATAGAATTAGAATATTGAGTGCAAAAGTTAGAGGGTCAAATAAATATAGGTGGAGATGTTTTTTTGCAATTATGCATTTTGTGGGGCTTTTGGATTTTGTATAAAAAAAAAAAAATAATGACTTTTTAATTTATATTGTTTTTTTATTTAAGTGATGTGTTTGGGGATACGTCATAGGCTGAATTTAGCTTTTACAGCTGTTTTAATCTGCCTTCTAGTGCATGATTCTGTTCTTTGAGCCCCTCACAGAGTCACTCGTGATGAAGGTGTTGTATGGCTTGAATGTACCCTGGATTGCTGAAGGTGCCTTTGGCAGCATGTGTCTGCAGGTATTATTTGAAAAATACCTACATATTACTAGGCAAAATATTTTATTTATTTCATAAATGTAGGTGACCAGACGTCCCGTTTTCCGGGCACAGTCCAGGTGTTTTGGTGTCCCTGCACCCGGCTAGAGCTGTCCCCACCTTTTAAACAAAAAGCAAAAAACCATCAAAACGACCCGCAAACACACTGTAAACGGCCCGACCAATTTCAGCCCAAGCTGGTGGCAGTCGCATGATCGTGATTATTTTCACCAGCAGAGGGCGCTGCGAGCTACAGATTACTTGTTCTCGCGTCGCTACTGTGGGCATGAAGAGCTTAAGAAAGCAGAGCGCTATAATAATCATCTATTATCAAAAGAGACTGCGTTACTGGTTTCAAGGTTGTCATCACATAGTAAATAGCCTACATGTTAAATCAAAGTAAACTATTTGTGTGCACAGTATAACAAGGCATGATAAGGTTGCGCGATTGCACACTATATATGTCCCAAAGTTAAGTGTACACACCGAAGTGCATGAAGGACCGTCAGGGTGTATTCTGGCAAACTGTTCACCTGTCACGTTTCGCAATCGGCAAAGCAAACTGTCTTAGAAGTAGAAGGCGGGGCAACAGTTAAAACATTTCAAAGTTAAAGTTCATGCAAACACATATTAACAGACAAGTTTCAGTCAAATATTTATGGTTCAGGCCTATAACAAAACCCAGTGTTAATGCAGAGCGCATCTGGAGCATTAGAATACTGTAGCAGATTACGAACTTTTAATCTCACATAAATTCCTCCCACGCACTTTTTCGGTCAAGTGTGTACACATGGAGGTTTTCAAGAGCCGGTGTGAATAAATACAGATTTAAACTCAGAGAGACAGGATAGTCTGCGCATAATCTAATGGTTAATTCGGACCCAGAATAAAGCGAGATCACGGAGCGCTAAACACTCCTGCTTCATTCATACTCGAAACCGGAGGGCGCTCTCGCGCAGAAAGTCATACCAGGAAATTACTAATATGGACAAAAGCGTCCTATTGCTGTATGAAAACAGAAATGTTTGGAAACATTGGAAACATGAAAGACATTAAACATACGATTGCGACAATATATGGTTTATTTGTGTTTTTCAGGTCATCTCTAGGTAATAAATAATATGAACAATGCAGTGCTAACTGACATAGCATTTATTATGGTAGAAACCATTCTGCCTTATGTGATAAAAAAAAGTGTTTGTAGTATATAAACGAATCATTATTATTGATTATTGTCCAGCAGTTATCTGAATTCTAAGCCTATACGTTTTTGAACAGTAAAATTGTTAATGTTTTTTAAATAAGTTTTTTTTTTTCTGTTCACCAAGCCTGCATTTATTTAATCAGTAAAACAGTACAATTTTGAAATATTTTTTACAAGGCTTTTTAAAATAACTGTTTTCTATTTTTAAAATGTGATTAAAAATTAATTTTGATTTCAAAGCTAAATTTTTAGCATTATTACTCCAGTCACATGATCCTTCAGAATCATTCTGGTATTCTGATTTCCTGTTCAAAAAACACTTATTATTATTATGATGTTGAAAACAGCAGAGTAGATTTTTTTTTTCAGATTTTTTTTTTTTAAAATAGAAAGTTCAGAAGAACAGAATTTATCCGAAACAGTAATCTTTTGTAACATTATAAATATCTTTATAATCACTTTTGATAAATTTAAGGCATCCTTGCTAAATAAAAGTATTCATTTCTATAATTTATTTTCCAAAAAATACAAAAAAATGATATTGACCCTAAGCTTTTGAATGGTATAGATCGTAAATCCTGATCTAAAACATAAATCCTGATCTTTGGATCCTTCTAATACTTGATAAGAAATGACAATTGTTTTTTTTTTTTTTTTTTTTTTTTTTTTTTTTTTTAACTGTTTTAAATATTGATAATAATGATACATTAAAAAAAAGTTTTGTGTTGAGCAGCAAATCATCGCATACTACCATGATTTGGAGGCAGTAGGATATGTCATGTGACACTGAAGACGGTAGTAATGATGCTGAAAATACAGCTTTGAATCACAGGAAATATAATTACATTTGAACAGATTTGCACAGAGTATTCCATAGAAAGCAGTTATTTTAAAATAGTAAAAATATGTTCAACAACATTGCTGCTAACATTTCTGTCCCCCTCACTTCTGAAATGATGGCTACGCCCCTGCTGTAGGCTATCATTGCAGAGCTGAAGAACATGATTTTTTTAGGGATCACATGCATAGTTATGTACAATAACAATATGACACGATTTAAGAAAAGATGGAAGAGATGTGTTTTTAGATGTTTCTTGAAGATGCATGTGCATTACTGCATGTAAAATATATTTTGCTTTGCAATATAACAATTTTAAAGGTAACAATGTAATTAAAAAGGCAATGGTTGACATACTGTTTGTAATTGTATTTTACCGGACAGTTAATAAAAAGTTACTATTAATTACTATCAGTTAAATATATTACACACTTTCATTATACTGAATTTATAGAATAGAGCAGGTTTATTGCACAGCTGTACTTTTAATTTTAAGTTTTAGTTGTAGTGGAAATTTACAATTAGTTATAGTTCTAATGTAAACAAATATGTACAGATCTACGAAGTTGCATATTTACATTATTTTTACAGTAACTTTGCAATCTGTACAAATAAAACTAATTAATTTATTCCTTGTGTTATGTCTAATCCTTAACAGGCAGCTATCTACTACTTTGTGCTGTTCTTCATTATTAATTACTGATGTAATATCAGGGTCGAGTTATAAATCCGTCTTAGTAGGCCTACTGTAAACCCATGGCTTTATCAGAATCTGTTTCAGAATTGGCTGGAGGAGGGTGAGCAGAATTCGGCTGCTTACTTCTTTAGGGTTGGAAAAGGCAGCAAATTAAAAAAATTTCAGCAACATAGTTCAGCAACTATGTATTGATAAGAAAATAACTAATGACTTTAAGATAATTGCAGATTTTTGTGCTAAGTTCTTTAATGATTAATATTCTTCCAAATTCTGCCAGCAGAATTGTTTTGACTCTTAATTCTCACATAAAATAAATGAATGGCCTAAAGAAGACTGTTGTCTTTGTGATGAATCAGCATAAAATCAGGGTTTCATCCCAGTCATTTTTAATTTAATATTGAAATCTGAAAAATGTAATATTCTTTTATCTCATTAATTTACTTTATACCTGTCCTCACAACTAGAAATAAACCACTGATGATTCTATCAGTGTCAGAAATGTACTTTCCCATTAGGGGCAACTGATTTGTTTTTTTAACGATTTAAACAATATCATATTAGGCCTAAATATGTATGTCATACAGTGATCATTCTGTGCAGCGCTGCTTCTAGTTGCTTCAACTTCGTGGGATTGCTTCGGAAATTGGCAGGTCGTAAAATCGTGTCGTATACCACCTCGTCCGTACGATTTTTAGATAAACTCACTCGTGACGTGTGCGTGGACATACGATCTTCCGACCATCCGAATTCGCACCGTGTACGCCTGCCTTTAATAAAGAAGCCTTCAGTCTATTCGTTCAAGATGCTGATTCATTCAGGAATAAATTCAAGTGTCTGTCTTTAATAATTGGTGAGTGAATTGTCTATAATAATGGGTCTTTCAAATACTGATATCAGGATTCACATCTGAGAACTACTATCCTTACCTATCATGCCACACAATGTAACTGTAAAAATAATGTAAATATGTAACTTCACATAATTCTGTACATATTGTTTACATGTTTACATTTGAATAAAAACACTTGACCCTCTGTTTGCTCTCTGTTCGTTTTCTAACTAGGCTACTTGTTTTTCATTAAAAAACACTTGCTTTCTATATTCTATATATTTCTATTCTATCTACTTGTTTTATTTGTGTTTGTGTGTGTGTGTGTGTGTGTGTGTGTGTGTGTGTGTGTGTGTGTGTGTGTGTGTGTGTGTGTATAAGTCAACATTTGAAGTGGATCAAATCGTTTAATCAAAGTTTGTGTGTGTGTGTGTTTGTTTGTTTGTTTAAGTTTTTTTTTGAAGTTGATAATGTTGTTTATTTTATGTCGAATTTCTCCCATCTCCCGGCTGCATCTCTGGAGCTTAGCCACAGTGATCTTTGGGTTCTTCTTTACCTCTCTCACCAAGGCTCTTCTCCCCCGATAGCTCTAGGAAGGGTTCTGGTCATCCCAAACGTCTTCCATTTAAGGATTATGGAGGCCACTGTGCTCTTAGGAACCTTAAGTGCAGCTGTAAGGTCTTATATAGACAGGTGTGTGGCTTTCCTAATCAAGTCCAATCAGTATAATCAAACACATCTGGACTTAAATGAAGGTGTAGAACCATCTCAAGGATGATCAGAAGAAATGGACAGCACCTGAGTTAAATATATGAGTGTCACAGCAAAGGGTCTGAATACTTAGGTCCATGTGATATTTCAGTTTTTCTTTTTTAATAAATCTGCAAAAATGTCAACAATTCTGTGTTTTTCTGTCAATATGGATTGCTGTGTGTACATTAATGAGGAAAAAAATTAACATAAATGATTTTAGCAAATGGCTACAATATAACAAAGAGTGAAAAATTTAAGGCGGTCTGAATACTTTCCGTACCCACTGTGTGTATATATATATATATATATATATATATATATATATATATAACAACTGTGTTGTGATAGAATTTGGTTTTTTTTGATCTTTTGTTTTTTTTTGCTGTTTTTTTATTTTTGTCTTTTTTTATTGTCTTAGTTTGAAATCGTCTGATAAATATAAATGTAATAATTAAAATTTCCACCATATCCAAACAAGTGGTTAGCGTTATTTCAAAGGACATAAACCATCTCTGATTTTTCTTATATCATGTCATATTGTTATTGTACGTAACTATGCATGTGATCCCTCAAGAAATCGTGTTCTTCAGCTCCGCAGTGATGGCCTACAGTATTCTACAGTATTCTAATGCTCCAGATGCGCTCTGCTTTAACACTGGGTTTTGTTATAGGGCTAAACCATAAATATTTGACTGAAACTTGTCTATTAATATGTGTTTGCATGTACTTTAACTTTGAAATGTTTTAACTGTTGCCCCGCCTTCTACTTCTCAAACCTCGTACTTTCTATGGTATAGTGCTGGGAAGACACAGAGGAACATTGTGCTCGAGTTACCCATCGCGTGTGTGCAAGCACAGTTTGCTTTTTCTCGGACTGGCAACAGTTTGCTTTGCCGATTGCGAAACTTGATTGGTAAACCGTTTTACAGAATATACCCTGACCCAAATCCGTGGCCAGGGGTTCCAGATCAGCGCTCTGTCCCATCGCAACGGCACAAGAGGACAGCTGACAAAAAGACAATTCTGCCAGGATAGGTGGAGCCAGAAGCGCTCATTTTTGTTTTTATGTTTTCCGTCATAATGGAGGAGACGGTGATGTAGGCTTACCTCAGGCTCAGCCGAGACCGTAGCCAGGTAAGTTACTCAGGTTGACTGGGTCCCTAATTGAATGCATTAATTCGTTATTAAAAAAGATGAAAATGGAGTTGAATATGTTTGCTTGTCTTATAAGGCAGAAACAATAAACCACAAAAAGCCCACGAATCCCAACAAAGACTGCTACCGAGGATTCATGTTTGCCAGCCCAAGTGACCCCCTTTGCCCAGTTAAAAGTTTCAAAAAGTACACCACTAAATGCCCACCTCCTTTTATTTTCATCCACTGAAAGCCCCACAGGAGCTTGATAGGCGAGAGAACCTCGCAGTGGCGGAAAGTTTTATACAGGGTGTGGCCAGGGCTAATTCAGGAGGTCCATGACAGAAAATCAGTGTATAACTCAACCTGGCATAAAAAATGGCAATTATATAAATTAATACTTTTATTTAACAAGGATGTTTTAAATTGATCAAAAGATGATAAAGACATTTATAATGTTACAAAAGATTTATATTTCAGATAAATGCTGTTCTTCTAAACTTTCTATTTATCAAAGAAACCTGAAACAATTCTAACAAAGCTGTTTTCAAGATAATAATAATAATAACTGTTTTTTGAGCAGCAAATCAGAATATTAGAATGATTTCTGAAGGATCATGTGACTGGAGTAACGATGCTAAAAATTCAGTTTTGAAATCGCAGGAATAAATTACATTTTCAAATATATTCAAATAGAAAGCAGTTATTTTAAATAGTAAAAATATTTCACAATATTACTGCTTTTGCTGTATTTTGGATCAAATAAATACAGTCTTGGTGAGCAAAAGAGAATTCTTAAAAAAAAAAAAAAACATTAAAAATCTCTTTTACTGGTAATGTAGTCTACACTTTATGTTTTTCTCATTTTTTTCTAAACTAAACTACAGGGAACCCTAACGATTGTTTTGTATACAAGTTCATATTAGACCATTTTTTTATAATAACTAAATATAATAATCTATACATAAATATAAGAATCTACATTTTTATTAATTATAATAAAAAAGCAATTATGAGTTAATATATAAATGTAATTTTTTGCAAAATTTTCTCTACTGTACATTTTTCTCAGTTTATGGACACTAATAAGTGGATTTTCTGCTGTTAATATTTTCTAGCTGCTGCCTTTCCGCGGTTGATACACATGTTGAGTGATTGCATGATACACATTACTTTCAACATGGATCGGATGTTCATTCAATGTTTATTTCATGCTAATAAGAATGCACTCCTGCTTCGCTTGAACTTGAGGCAAAGCGGGAGCGCGCATGATCCATCACGCTACTAAAAAAGCTCCAAAACTGTATTTATCGTTTGAAATTCTTAATAAAATTTGAATGAAGATTTTGAATGCTGAGACTTGGTTTCCTACTGTGTCGTGTCCGTCAGCTCATTGTCTGTGTCCTCGCTGTTCTGCGATGTTTTTCACTCCATAAGAAAATGAACGTGTGTCGAATGAGGAATTATTATTTGTGTAATAAATCCATTATTTAGATTTTACTCTCCCTTGCCTCTGAATATTCACCATCATTATAAGGACTAAATAAGTGTCATAATAATAGTTAGTGTAACTAAATGCAGGTACTTTATAGTCTAAATCTTTTAAAGTTATTCAGTGATAATCATAGAGTTTACACATCTCTGAAAGTTTAACGCCTGATGTAAATGCAGTACTGTAACATCTTTCATTCAGCACCTTAATATATAAATATTTTTATATGTGCTCAATATGTGAGTCTTTACATTGTTTTGTAGGTATAAAGGTTTAGTTTTTGGAGGATTTCAGTTGCTGTTCTGCTCAGTGTGTTGTTGGAATAATAATAGCTGCGTCATAACAACAGAAGTCTGTTTTCTCAAACTTTAGGTGTAAATATAAAGTATAAAGTTGTTGGTGTTTATAATATAAATTCCAAGGACAACAGTTGCCCATGTGAAAACTTATCCCATATAGAGTGACAGTGTGTTTCTATCTGTCTTGTTTTCCAGATTAATAACAGTGAAATATTTCACCAAATATCAAGTGAACAAACACTGTTTAATCATATAAAGAAAAATTAGTTAATTACAGTGCATGTGTGAAAAAAAGGTAAGTAAAATTGCAGTTATTGCTTTTAAAATATTACAGATCTGAAAGCAGGAGATTTAAACGAGCTCTTTTAATTTCCCACAATTGAAACAGGATTAAAAAAAAAACATGTCAGTAAATTAATTTCTAGCAGCCGATTGCCTGAATTTAGATGTATAGAGATCTGTGTTTGTGCATGTGTGATAGTTTATGTCGTGCATTTCATCCAGTTTAAAAGTTTTTCTATAACATAAAAGGATCGTACTGTGTGTATGAAATGTATTTGGTAAGTGTATGTGTGTAAGCAAGTATTGAGCTGAATTGTGGTTCATTGATGGGACCGGAAGAAAAACTAAACTGAAAAAATTTAGGAAAAGGACCACTAATAATAAATTGGCTTCTAAATCCTCTTAAACAGATGCACCTTTCTTAAATATTTCATTAATGCTTTATTTACTCTATAACTTTCCAAGCCATTATTCAACAGTTTTTTTTTAAGTGTAAAATTTCCTATCCCCATTTCTTTAAACTCTTCTACTAGAATTATCCTTTCATTTTGATAAGCGGTGCAATATATTAATACATGATCTACAGTTTCTTCTAATCCACATAGACTGCAATTCCCAGACTCATGTTTGTTCATTCTATACAGGAAATAAGTACTCTTCTACTGCCTCGACTTCCTCTTTCACCACCAATTTTATTTTGAATCTGATAAAGATGTCTTCCTGGTTCCTCATTCCATTGTACTTGCCATTTGCCTTTTATATTATAGCCTTAACTTCTTGTGGAATATTCAGTTCTACATAAGATCATTTCAGCGCCTCCTTTGCTAGATGATCCACTTCCTTTACCCACGTCTTCCCATTTTCCAAGGCATTTTATCTTGGCCTGCCATCTTTGCCCTCTGCTGGGTGTTAACAGAGTCGCTCAGGGCTTCATGTGTCTGTGGACATCATGCGCATCACAACGTTTGCTATTTCTACTGGTTTAAGCAGTTTTTCTGTAACAGAAAGGGATAGTCGATGTGTATGAAATGTAATTTGTGTGTGTACACAAGTATTCAGAGGCAAAACACTTGCATGTTAACACCATTGTGTGAGTTTCTGATTATAATACATGGTTTCTCTTTTCATATTTTTCTTTTAGCATCCATTTTTCTCAGACATGAAGTTAATTTTTTTGACACTGCTGGTTATTATTGGAATTACGGATTCAAGATCAGGTAATGATTTATTATTTTTAAAGAGATGAAGCATGTCTTTATTTGTTAAAGTGGTAGGAAGACCTAATTACACAAGGAATAATGTACAGTATGCTGGACATCTTCTGGCTAAAGGTGTTAATTCTGTACATTTTCCCTGTAGCCCTAAAGTCACACATGATGTAGCGAATCAGCTCAAGGGGGAAATATGAATAATCAATAATAACTAGTTATGAGTAATTATAAATATTTAGATCTGCTGTAAGTATTTACTTGACCTCTCAGTGACAACTGTCTGTCAATTCTAAGAACGCTAATTTCCTGGTTAAGGAAAATAACTTTCTTACTGTACAATACTACTCAGAGCATGTAGCTAAAACCTGCATGATTAGGGACTTCATGAGCAAACAATGAACAACCTCAAGTGTGATACAAATAAGACTTTATTAACTACATGAACACTTAAGCTAGTCTAACATACACACACACACACATACGGTCAGCATAGGAAAAAGGGTTAAAGCTTAAGCAGTAAAGAGATGAGAAATAAAACATGTAGCTATCATACAATTTGATATTCAGCAGCCTGAAGGAAACATCAGTTTCGTAGTTCAAACACACCTTTGTAAAAGGTGCATATGATACTTAATGTATCAATTAATAAGACTAAGTTTGATACTTGCACGTCTTGCTTGTTTGAAAAAGAGTCCTAATGCACTTTGGGGCTCCAGTTGGTCTCTGCTGAGGTGAGTTGATGAGAAAGACCAGTTCGAATCAGAGGATATTGATGAATGGAAAGTCAAGGCTGAAAAGCCTGGCACAAGTTAGGGTGGTTTTTAAGGCTCTTAGCTCAGCATCTTCTCCTGGAATTCCTGAATCTAAAAGAACCGCCCTGATCTGGTGATCAGTGATCTATATAGGGTGACGATGTCACACCCTCAGGATTTGAGTGAGCCAATGAGGAATGGTACCTTTTGGAGGGAAGTTTTACAACTCTTTGTTTCTAGTATGGTGTCTTGCATATGAAATTAGATTGGGGGGTTCAAGAGAAGAATCTTTAGGATTCTTATAAAACTAATGTGTTGCATAGGCATCAACATATAATATACACTCTCATTTAGATCATGAAAATACGAACTCATAGATACCAAACATCATATAGATGAGGTTATATTAACTAGTGATCCATCATAAGCATGAATAACATATACAATACACAAAACACAATGTACAAGAACAGTAACAGCACACACAATACCCTAAAGTATATGTGTGTTCATTCAAAGAAAGGTTTTTCTATGAATTAATTAGAGAAGAGTCCCTTTTTATGTGCATTATGTGTCTGTTTTTGAGAGACTTGAGTTAGGAGTTGTTTATTTTCTCTCCTGGGTGTCGTAAACCTAGTGTTATCAGATAGTGTGCCTGTGGTTGCTTTGGAACCAGAGGCCTGTTCTGCCCTTTTTGAGGTGATAGTTGCCTTTTGGGGAAGGGTCTATATTTGGTTAGATGAGGAGGCGTTAGATATTATTTGTTAAATATAACAAATAGTTGTGTGTCTGATTGGTCCAAATGCTACAATGATATGTTATGATCAGTGAGATGTGAAAGATCAAATTGTGTCGTTTCAGTTTCAACATTAAACCTGGCTTGATACATCTAAGTGTACTGCTCTTATTATTTGTTTGTCCTTTTGGAGGTTGCCACTCAGTGATGTATGAACATTATACAAACTATCTTCTTTTGTAAAAGAAATGGAAGGTTTGGAGAGTAAATAAATGATGACACCTCAGTTTACACAATGCAGTGAAGACTTAAAACCTGTTAAGACTTATTCTCCTTCTCTTTTACAGAGCAGTATGAAGCTGTGGAACCTGCAGATACAGTATTTGCTTTAGCTGGTGAAGATGTTTTTCTGCCCTGTTCAGTTAAACCCTACATCAGTGTTGTGGACATGAGAGTGGAGTGGTTTAGACCTGATCTGAAAAACGCACTAGTGTATCTCTATGAGGATCATGATGACAGAAACACAAATCAGAGTCAGTCCTACAGAGGGAGAACAAAACTGAATCATCAAGAATTACAGAGAGGAAACGCATCACTCAAACTCTCATCTGTCCAAGTCTCTGATGAAGGACGTTACAAGTGTTTAATTCAGTCCAAATCCTGGTCTGTTAATGCCACTGTTATTGTCAGAGTTGAGGGTGAGTAAACCAATGAAAACTATAATTTAATGAATTTAGTTATGATTCATTTTGTGTACATGTTGCTGTTTTATGTTTATATCACAATGAATGTTCTTCATCTTCATCTAGCTGTTGCAGGAAGTCCTCCGGTGATCATTGTAGATGGATTTGATCAATCAGGTGGGCTTCGTCTACAGTGTGAATCTGAAGGTTGGTATCCTGAACCTGTTCTTGAGTGGCTGGACAGTGAAGGAGTCCGTTTGAGTTCAGAAACTGCAGAGACACACAGAAATGAAGATGGATTCAGTGTTAAACACACCCTCACTGTATATGAGACAGACAGCAAGATTCACTGCAGAGTCAAACTGAGACATCACATGCTGGAGACAATGATTATCGCCACAAGTAAGTACTGGCACATTGTTCCTGTACTTGTTTGTCATGTTCTCGTGGTATTTTTGATTCAGTTAAAAATAAATAAATAATGCATTATCAGCTTATAGGCCATTAAGTTAAAAGCACAGATGCATTAAGTTTACAATAGTTTTGTATTAACAGTATGTATGTACAATTCAAAATTGATCATAATATGATTGAAAATGATTTAAAAATGTTTGATTTACACAGTGTGCTTAATTATGGTTTTGTTTGGCAGGTAATATGTTTGATCTCTGGAGGACATCAGTCATCCTGATTTCAGTAGCTGTTGTGCTCAGTGTGAATGCTGGAATACTGATAGCTGTGTTTACTAAGAATAACAGAAGTAAATTCTTGTTTTCTTGTTATTTTATAAATTTTATTTAAGTAAATAGACTGTGAAAAGTTCTCACGAACAATGTTAACGCCACCACATCTCAAATTAATATTTGGGTTTAATCCATGATGGCAGTTTTAAACAATATAAAATGTAGCTAGACACTTGTTGGCTGGTTTCCTTGGTTGAACAGATGTAGGCATATGGTGTATTCCAGAAAGCAAGGTTAGCTTACCATCACATATACGCTGAGCTCTCAGGTGATTTCAGTATGTATAAAGACTGTGAAAGTGGATCCTCACGATCCTTCTGGCTTTTGGGGTTTTAAGCAGGAAAAATTACCACAGGGATAACTGGCTGTTCATAGCTATGTCACTTTTTGATCCTTCGATGTTGGCTCTTCCTTTCATTTTAAATCAGAATTCACCAAGTGTTGGATTGTTTGCTGACCAATAGGGAACGTGACCTGGGTTGACTAAGGAACTGCATTTTCAGATATGTGGTGCATATGTTTGGCTCAGGAGTCACTGGTGAGAAGCTACCATTTGTAGGATTATGACTGAATGCCTCTAAATCTGGGTGGAACCCCTAGCAGGATGACCAGGACACTGACCCACACTGGAGTTGAGGGAGGAAGGAGACATGGTGAGGCTTGGCTGCAGGAATCAGGGCGACGATTGACTGAGACACAGCCAAAGGAAGTGGAGTCCAAGGTGGAGCCATGGTGACAAGCATCTGAAGTGAAACCAGGACACTGGAGGACTGACGTGGAGCTGGAGGGAAGGAGGAGCTCATTAGAGGTGAAGGGGTGAAGGGATGAATTGTAGATGAAGGCCAGGAAGTCAGTTGTTCAGGCAGAGTGAACAGCGAGTCGAACAGCGCTTCAGCATTTCAGAAACAGGAACAAAACAGCTGGGTAAAGTGCAACGAGAACTAACCATGAACTAAATGAAACACAGATCTTAAATAGACAGACTAAACCAATAACAAAATTAATAGTAGGTGTGCAGGTAAATCAAACGATAAAAAACCAAGTAACAGATGAAAACCAAAGTACTCCGGAGCCGGTTTTGTTCAGATTGCTATGGCTACTTGCATACCCTAAAAGGTGCTTCTGTTTTTGGAACCGAAAACTGAGTTTATCTGCTTGCTTACCCTTAAACATACCCGTGTATGTCACATAATCTGCTTTCTGGAATACCCCCCAGGTGAATATAGCCTATATATTTAATGCTGTTTTCTCATGTTTCATTATGAGATTTGATAATTAGAGAATAAAACATGAACAAATTTTTCTTTATTGAGTTATTAATTTATTATTCATTTAAAGTCAGTCTCTTAACAGAATCTGTGTATTAGTTTTGTGTATCTTGTCCTGGTCAGCATTTGTTTGTGTATTGTATATTTATTCAGTTAGCAGATGTACATATCTTTCTTTGTTAGAGTTATATATATATATATATTCATCTTTTTCTGAATTTCCTTTAGAATTTGATCAACGTTTACAAAATCAGAAGATGATTATATTACAAGGTGAGTTTGTTTATATGGCTTCATTAAAATATTAATTTATTACTTTTGAATTGTTTGAATGAATGAATGAATGAAGGAATGAATTAATGAAATAATTAATATGCTGTGTATTCATGTGTGTATCCAATTAGTTATATTTTATTATAAGATATTTAAACACTGTAAAGTGTCTTGGATTTTTTTTTGGATCAAGTGGTGATTAAAATTATTTATTTTATTATTGATCTAAAGATTAATTCTGTTATGAAGCCTTTATAACTTTGTACTTTATGTTTTTAGAGATCACGCATTTAAGAACACACACAGGTGAGTGAAAATCACTCATGTTTAATAACATAATTATTTATTTTAATAATTCTATTTTCACAAATTCATTATTATGTCAATTCTTTTATGTGTTTGGGAGTTTTGTATAATGCACTGTATAAATGCAATCAAATGATTTAAATCCTAAATGATCAAATGCAGTTTTAGTCCCATAAGGGAAACTATTTATTTAAATGTATAAATGTTTAACAAAAGAAAAGCAAGATAAACAAATCACCAGGCGATCCAGCAATGAGCAACAAAATGACACACAGAGAAAACTCAAGCACATATAATAAAACAGCAAATACATGATCAGAACAATTCGATCATTAAACATTACATTTGTTTACAATTAATGATGTATTTTTTATTCCTGTTTATCTTGTTGTAAAGTTACCATAATTCTTATTAAAATAAAATTAAACATTGCCTGTATTTTATTATACTCATCTGTAAAGCAGATGTTTCTATATTTTTCAGCAGGGGATGTGATTCTGGATGCTGACACGGCTCATCCACATCTCATTGTGTCTCGTGATGGGAAACAAGTGAGTTATGGAAACACACAACTGGAAGGAGTGAATGGAAAAAGATTTAATGATTATCTTGGTGTTCTTGGGAAGGATGGATTCTCCTCAGGATGTTTTTACTATGAGGTTCAGACGAAGGGGCAAACTGAGTGGGATTTAGGAGTGGCCAGAGCATCTGTTTACTGGATGGGCTTGACTGTTGTGAGTCCTATGATTGGATACTGGACTGTGAGTCTGAGAGATGGGGAGTGTTGGGCTCGTAAGTCTCCACACGTATCTCTTCCTCTGAATGTGAATCCTCAGAGGGTCGGTGTGTTTGTGGATTATGAGAAGGGTCTTGTCTCTTTTTATGATGTGGAGGGTATGTCTCTTATGTATTCTTACACTAATCAGTCTTTTGATGAGAAACTCTATCCATTTGTTAGTTTGGGGTATCTGAGGAATGAAAACTCAACACCACTGATTATCTGTGATGATTACTTCTGAGATCAGTGGCTGCATTTGCATGTTGAAGTAAATGAAATAAAAGGAAATACAATAATTGCAAGAGTTATAGCAATACATATTAAATATTATTTACACTACCAGTTAAAAATGTGGACATTTGGATAATAATGAAAAGCATCATGAAGAGCTTATCATACAGTTAACATACAGTGTCTTTTTAATCCTGTTTTTGTTATCATTTGTTATCGTGTGTGTACGAATTTGTGTGTGAAATAATGGCACCTGGGCCAGGTGTCATATGTTTCACTCATTTCTCAGTCTATTTTTTCTTTTAAATTTTAAAAAGGTGTTGTATTTTTGGTTTTATTTCATTTGAATATTTTACTTAAAAATCTATTTCAGTCCATCAAATTGATAGGAAAAGCGAGACTACTTCCACAAATGCCAATCATAAATCCTATAGACAAAGCTTGCAGACACATGACTACACAGAGAGAATGATTTCAGTGGCCCGTTTATTAGCTGGAATAATGGGAGGGACTCTTTCATTGCGTGGGTTATTCGGTGATAGGTGAAAGAGAAAATCAACCTGGATTATTTTATTTATGACTGTTACAAACTGTCATATGAACTCTGGATTGCTTTATTAATATCATATCATATATCATATAAACAACTGAGTAGGTAAGTTGTGTCACAACTGAGAAATACATTTACCTGAACAAGAGTTTGTTTAGCATGAGTGATATGAGGTCTTATATTGGTTTAGAACAAAGAATATATATTCTTACAAATGACATAAGAGTTTTTTTAAGTATTTTGTTGTTGTTGTTTTTACAAATATAAAACAAAGTAAATGTTATATGTAGATACACGTTGTGTATTTGCATCCTACTCTGTCATGATTGGTTTAACCAGTTTTCTTGTAACAGAAGGGTGTGTGTGGGTCCGAAAACCAGTCAGTATCTTGTGTGACCACCATTTGCCTCATGCAGTGCAACACATCTCCTGGAGTTGCTGGATATTGGCAGGAACTGGAACACGCTGTTGTGTACAAAAGTATGTGAATCTCTAGGATTAGCTGTTAATTTGAAGGTGAAATTAGAGTCCATCTGTTCAGATGTGTTTTTAATCAGTGAGATGAGGTGTCAGTGTGTGCCCTGTTTTATCTAAAGAACAGGGATCTATCAAAGTTTGGTCATGTTTGTGGTAGTGTATCATGACACAAACAAATGAGCTCTCCGAGGACCTCAGAAAAAGAGTTGGTGTTGCTCATCAGGCTAGAAAAGGTTTCAAAGCCATCTCTAAATAGTTTGGAATCCACCAATCCACAGTTAGACAGATCGTGTACAAATGGAGGAAATTCAAGACCACTGTTACCCTCCCCAGGAGTAATCCACCAACAAACAACACTCTTAACAGCAAGACTTGTAAAATCCACTAGGTTTCAAAGGACTGCAGGCTAACTTTTAAGCAACTAAAGGCCTTTCTCACATTGGCTAATGTTAATGTTTATGAGCCCATCATCAGGAGAACACTGAACAACCATGGTGTGCATGACAGAGTCGCAAGAAGAAAGCCACTGCTCTCCAAAAAGAACATTGCTGGCCATTTGCAGTTTGCTAAAGATAATGTGGACAAACCAGAGGAATACTGGAGAAATGTTTTATGGATGGATGAGACCACAATAGAACATTTTGGTTTAAATGAGCAGTGTTATGTTTGGAGAAAGAAAACCTTATCCCATCTGTGAAACATCATGGTAGTAGTATCGTGGTTTGGGCCTGTTTTGCATCTGGTCCAGGACAGCTTGCCATCATTGATGGAACAATGAATTCAAATTATACCAGCAAATTCTGAAGGAAAATGTCAGGACATCTGTCCAAGAACTGAATCTCAAGAGAAAGTGGGTCATGCAGCAAGACAACGACCCCAAGCACACAAGACATTATACCAAAGAATGTTTAAAGAAGAACAAAGTTGATGATTTGGAATGACCTTAATCCGGACCTTAGTCCAATTGAAATTTTGTGGAAGGACCTGAAGCAAGCAGTTCATAAGAGGAAACCCACCAACATCACAGATGAAGTGGTACTGAGGAATGGGCTAAAATTCTACAAGCTGTTGTGAAGTACTGATCAGCAGCTACAAGAAATGTTACTTGCAGTTATTGCTGCAAAAGAGGTCACACCAGATACTAAAAGCAAAGATTCACATACTTTTGCCACCCACAAATATTTAACACAAGATCATTTTTCTCAATAAATAAATGACAAAGTATATATTTTTGTCTCCTTTGTTTGATTATTTGATTGGATTCTCTTTGTCTACTTTCAGGATTTGTGTGAAAATTTAATTATGTTTTGGGTTATTTTTATGCAGAAATATAGAAAATTCTAAAGGGTTCACAAACTTTCAAGCAGCACCTCTCATAAGTGTTGTGGACATGAGAGTGGAGTGGTTTAGATCTGATCTGAAAGACTCAGTAGTGTGCATCTCTATTAGGACCATGAAGACAGATCAGAATCAGTCTTACAGAGGGAGAACAAAACTGAATTATCAAGAACTACAGAGAGGAGATGCATCACTCAAACTCGCAACAGTCAAAGTGTCTGATGAAGAAAATTATAAGTGTTTTATTCAGTCCAAATCCTAGTATGATTAGATTAGATTCAACTTTATTGTCATTGCACATATAAGGTACAAGGCAACGAAATGCAGTTAGCATCTAACCAGAAGTGCAATAAGCAGTAATTACAGGATATACAGTGTCTACAATATGTTACAAATGTACAATAATATACAGATAAGGCAGTACTATAGACATAATTTACAGATTTCTAAATACTATCAGCATGATATACAGATAGGTGTACTATGAACATACTATACAGATTGATGTTGTAATAAGTGTATGTACACTATAAGCAGAAACTATGAACATATGAACATCATTTACACTAGTGCAATGGACAGAAAAAAAAATGCATAGAAAATATTTCAGTGTGCAAATGGATCATTCAGTATTCTGTATGAATGACAGACAGTAGTGCAAGTAATAACAAGTGAACTGTTTGTTTGTTTGTAAACCAGATGTAATGATGAGGAGGGGTGAGGAGTGTGTGTGTTTGGTGTGTGGTGGTGGTGGTGCTGTAGGGAAAAAGCTGTTCCTGAGTCTGCTGGTCCATGTCTGGAGGCTCCTGAAGTGCCTCCCAGAGGGCAGGAGGTTAAACAGTCTATGGTCAGGTTGAGAGGAGTCCTTAAGAATTCTGTGAGCTCGACGTAGACAGCGTTTTCTCTGGATGTCCTCAATAGCAGGAAGTGGTGTCCCTGTGATGCGTTGGCCAGTTTTCACCACCCTCTGCAGTGCCTTGCAGTCAGCAACTGAGCAGTTCCCATACCACACTGAAAAAAACAATCAGTAAATTTACTTAATTTTTATTTGGCAAGTTTTTGCACGAGCATTTTTCAAGTAAATTTAATACATTTGGAAATTAAGTAAATCTACTTAACTAAATTAAGTAAAAAAAAAAAACGAATAAGTACATGTAACTTGACCTGTTAAATTTTTATTGAGTAAATTTCGCTTACAAATCTGATATAATTAAGTAAAATCAGTTGTTCTTTTAAATACATTTTACATGTTTTATGCAGTGCTGGTAATTAATTTAAATGTAATTAAATTTTTTTCTGTTTATAATGTCACAAAAATAATACCATGACAATGTGTAGTTCAGAGTCTTTTTTTAGGAACAAATCATGCAAGAAATAGCCAGCACACACGAAACCTATGATGCTTAAGATCACTTTAAAAATAGTTTAAACCAACAGCTTAAGCAATAGCAAACATCCATGTTCAATGGCATATTAAACACATTACAACTCCAATTAGCAGTCATTCTATGCATAGATATGACAGCTTCTTAATCTCAGTATCAAAACATGACTAACAGACTGCAGTTACAAATAAAACCTGTTAACTAAGCCCCTGACCCCACCCCCCAAACAAGAAAACTCCTTGGCCAAGGGAATTTGGAAAAGTTTTTAAACTAATAAAAAACCTGAAACAGAAATTCTAGAAATTTCTAAATGTAAAATTATTTTTTCAAAACAGTTTTATCAAATGAGGGTAAATAAGTTTCTCACTTCTGTCCTTTTCAACCAGTTTACAGCAAAGACAGCACGAAGGACTGGATGCACGTGATAAATATTCTGCAATTAAGAAAACAGACAAAATAAATTGGTTAACAGCATATTTTTAAACTAAAAGTTTATTTAGTATTTGCATTCACATAATTCATTTCACATAATTAAATTTGATGAAACGAATGAGGATTTTTTTAAACACTACAGAACCAGTGGCTATCTTTGAGTTGTACTTTTTTGGGGGCTGTTCAGATGTTGTGCAGAACGAGACTATAGTCTTTGAAAAGAGATCACAAAACTTGTGTAAAAAAAAAAAAAACAAGAAAGAAAAAGAAAAAGAAAAAAAAATGAAATGAAACATCATCACTATATTAAATCAAATCAAACTCATTAAAACATACTGCATCACAGTTCACCTTGCCATTTTTCTTTGCATTAAACTACGTTAATTTAGTTAATCGTGTCCATATAAAGATTTTTAATAATCTTTTAACTCTTTTTTTATTTAAAAAAGGGAACGAGTTATGGTAATTTACAAAGTGGACACGACTGAGTAAAAAAGGGACCTATTAATAAACAACGCACAATAGGGCTTGGGCGTCGTGACGTCATTACTTGGCGTGGCCGCCATGCTGATGGCCTCCTTTACTGCTACTCGGACTACTGCGCAGTGTTTAGACATACTCCCTCTCAGCCCTGTGTCTTAATTTGATTAATTAAAAATCTATTTCAACCATGGTAAACCGTTGCTGTATTGTGGGGTGTAATAGCGCAACACATAATCGCCTTTTGAAAAAAAATGGATTAACTTGCCACTGCTTTCCTGCTTGGAGGCGCGACCACGGAGACCAAGTTAGGTATAATATCTGAATATTAATTTATATAGCTTAAGTAAACACTGAAAATAAGGGAAATTTCCTGGGCTACTCATCCAAAAAACCGGAAAATTTCTACATTCATCTTTCTGTTGCTGTCCCTCTGCTGACAGCAAAAATTCGTACTACAAAACTGCTGCATTAACTAAGCGAGATTGTGAAGCTCTGTCTAACGTGACTTTGCTTACATTGGTGTGAAAATCCTGCTCTCACAACAACCACGCTGTTATCTTAAAAAGGCCAATATCACGGTAAGGTTGCTTTCAAGTAACGTTAAGCAAAACGATGGTTTAAAAATATCTGTTTTGCTGGAAGGGCAACTGTGTAGCAACAGGACAACAGTCCGATGGAAGGGCTAACGGGATATTTTACAGGAAAATACTACAACGGGAAGACAGCGGAAAAGAGCTCAATATACATGAGAACCCCGGAAAAAAAACGGGAGGGTTGACAGCTACTAACTAAACTTTTGAAACACATAAGTTAGTTAAAAGTACATGTGAATGGTTTTGTTAGCACTAACGGTTACTAAACTTGCAACTAGGCGGAGTGCTGTTTACCTTTGTCCGGATTACTGTATACTGTTTGCCGGCTTTATGATCTGCAGCTCCTTAACCCATCCATTTGTGAACTGCACATGAGACTCCAATGACTTGTAGCTTCGGGAACTGTTCTGAAGTGTAGGCGCTCACAAAACAAACAAGGTAGCCGAAGATATCTGTAATGCAAAAGTGCGGCAGCAACTTGTCGTCGGTGCTCCACTCTTTGTTGGGATTTTCATATTGATCCAAAACGTTAATAGTGCCGATTTTGTCCACATACCGATCCCTGGCATCCCTACTTAGCATATCCCTGTAAATCCCACAACCTTTTCGCGATTTTAACATATTTTTTCTTTTCTCCCAACTCTGTTTCTTCTCGTTCGACTTGCTGTATGTTTACATTCACGACGCCATCAACATGGCCGCCACGTCCCAGAATGCAACGCGGCGCCCAAGCCCTGTTTTTGTAAAGTATTTTTATTATGGTTGGATTTTTTGTATTGTGCACGATTTATATAAAATTATGGAATGAAAACGTGTTCACCAATTGTTAATTCGTGGCTGCGACATACGTATTTTTTCCTAAGAAACAATGCACAACCGTACAAATTCACATATTTATGTGAAAATCGTTTTTTGCTACGTAGACTGTAACGTTAGCTTATATGGTGCTCGTTTACAAAGCTAACTCAAGAACACGCTAAACTTTTCAAAGGTACATAATGAAGTGATAACAACACAATCATCTAATGAAATTATGTTTCTTGAATAAATTCAATGTAAAAATCCATAATATAATGCGGTTTTAAATAGTAGGCCTACTTACCTGTCGAGAACTAATGGAGATCATGGAGAAGCCTTCAATCATCGCGGGTTTTCTTTTCCACGCATGCGCAGATTCCTCGCTTTAAATTTTATGTGATTTTTAAAATTTGCTTCAAGTACTTTATTAATTCGAGTAAAAATAGCTAGATAATCACAAGTCAAATTTACTTCTCTCTGTTGGATGTATAATATTTACAAGAAAATATTGAGTATATATTTAGATTTTACTTAATATTCAGGAGTTTTTAATTTTACTAATATATTTTTAGTAAAGATGCATGATTTTTCCTGTTTTATTTACTGAGCCATAAAATCATTTTTTACAGTGCAGACTGTGATACAACTGGTCAGGATGCTCTCGATCGCACACCGGTAGAAGTTCACCAGGATGGCTGAAGGATGGTTCTTCTTCAGTGTCCTGAGGAAGAAGAGGCACTGGTGAGCCTTCTTGACCAGGCTGGAGGTGTTTGTGGTCCAGGACAGGTCCTCCGAGATGGTGGTTCCCAGGAACTTGAAGCTGGAGACATGTTCAACAACCATTCCGTTAATGTGGATGGGGTCATGCGTGCTCCTTTCTTCTTCCTTAAGTCCACAATGAGCTCCTTTGTCTTGCTGGTGTTAAGGAGGTTCTAATCATTGTCTCTGATGAGGCCAATCACCGTGGTTTCAACTGCAAACTTAATGATGGAGTTGGATCCATGCACAGGCTTGCAGTCATGGGTGTAAAGGGAGTAGAGGAATGGGCTCAGCACACAGCCTTGTGGTATGCCGGTGTTAAGTGCGATGGTGGTGGAGCAGGTGTGGCCAGACCTAACATGCTGAGGTCTGTTATTCAGAAAGTCCATAATTCAGTTGCAGAGGGAAGTGTTAATGTCCAGGTCTCCAAGTTTTGTGGTCAGCTTGGAGTGAATGACAGTGTTAAATGCCGAGCTGAAGTCAACAAACAACATCTGTACATACGTGTTTGTTATTGTCCAAGTGTGTGAGTACAGAGTGCAGCACTGTGCATACTGCATCCTCTGTGCTCCTATTGCGACGGTAGGCAAATTGGTGTGGGTTCAGTGTGGGTGGGAGGCAGTCCTTGAGGTGTGCAAGGGCCAGTCACTCAAAGCACTTCATAACAATAGGTGTGAGTACTACAGGGCGGTAGTCATTCAGGCACATCGGGGAGGAGTGTTTCGGCACTGGCACAATGAATGTGGACTTAAAGCATGTTGGCACAGTTGCTTGGGTGAGGGACAGGTTGAAAATGTCTGTGAAGATCCCTGCAAGCTGCTCTGCACATGCCCTAAGCACACGTCCAGGAATGCCGTCTGGGCCAGCAGCCTTGTGTGCGTTGATCCGGCTCAATGCAGTGTAGACATCTGTGGAGGTGAGTTTGAGGGGTTGGTGGTCTGCTGAGAGTGTGATCTTGGTAGCCATCTCCTTGCTGTCACTGTTGAAGCAAGCATAAATGTAATTTGGAACGTTAAGGAAGGAGACGTCTGTGACCATTGGAGTAGAGTTGCATTGCTTGTAGTCACTGATGACCTGGATGCCCTGCCACATGCGTCAGAGTTGGAAAAGTGTGCCTCTACCTTTAGCTTGTAGCAGTACTTGGCCTTTTTGATGCCCCTCCTCAGGTTAGCCCTGGATTTGCTGTAGGCCTGAGCATCATCTGATCTGAAGGCAGTGTTGCAGACTTTCAGCAGGAGTTGCACCTCCTTGTTCATCCATGGCTTCTGATTAGGGTACGTTGTGATCTGTTTTTCTGTTGTACACTGTGAATCTGAAGGTAGGAATCCTGAACCTGTTCTTGAGTGACTGGACAGTGAAGGAGTTAATTTGAGTTCAGAATCTATAGAGACACACAGAAAGATGGATGGATTCAGTGTGAAACACACTATCACTATACATCACAGTGACAAGATTCACTGTCAAACTGAGACAATCACATGCTGGAGACACAGATTATCACCACAAGTAAATATTGACACTTTGTATTATTCTATTTCTCTCAAATGTGATTTTAAAATATTAGTTAGGGATGCAAAGTGGAGCCATTATCTGTATCTTTATCTGTAGCAATCTCAAAACTATCTGTATCTGTATTCAGATAAAACTGAAAGTGGATGGGGATTGACCTGAAAGCTTTTCAAACTACATGAAAAGGCTCTTTTAAATGATTAAATGTTTTCATTTAACAAACATTGTATAGCTCATAAAAGTATTCTTCCTCATAATATAACATTTCTTTAAATTTCTGAGAATTAAAATAAATAAACTACAAATGTATCTTATCATTTAACCTGTTGAGCGGTACGGTCCCACATATGGGATTTTTATTTTCATGCCCCTAGGAGTACAGTCCTACATATGGGATTTAGAAAGTTCAGTGACATCACATCACTGCAAATTCAAACTTTGCTTTCACGCTTTATCTGGCGCTGAGACACCGCTGCACTTGTCATATAATCACAGCTATACACAGTGGTTTTAACCACAAAAATGTTTATTTTAGGTTTCAGACATTTAAATACACATAAATACTAGTAAAACAGTACATTTAGAGTTCGTAAAATACATACCGATGTTTATGGAAGCAGCAATAACAATACATTCAAATAAAATTTGCCACCATGTTTTATTAATATCATATACACACAGTGTAAGTAACTAGTCTTCTCTTTTGTCTAGAATTCTTCTCCCAGTTCACCGGCCACTTACTGCAGCGCAAAACAAACATGGTGGCGCCCCTCTCACGTTACAGGTCACGATCAGATCATTTAAAATGATTTTTAAATGACAAAAGACACTCATTTACACATATTTGTAAATCGGAATACCAGATAGTTAATGACATGGTAAGCAATTTTATGAATATTTTGAATAAAAAACGAAAAACGAAATAAAAGCAATCCATCTGTCATACAGTGTTATTGTGGCCGCAGTGTATCACGTGACAAGCATGATGCCTTGCCATGGAAACAATAAGGGGAAACGTTCTAAAATAAGGGTTGCCTAAAAAAAAACTCACTCTGGGGGGACAGCTAGAATATTTTAAACTCACCAGTGAAAGAGTTAAATTATAAAAAGTTATGTCAGGACAGGATCATTCACAACCTCAAATAAAAGAAACTATATATTGCTGATTAGAGAACATGGAATCGAGATGTGAAAGTATGTGTCTTGTACTTCACTGATCTGGGTACCGAGAGGAGCCAAAGTTGAGCACATTGCTGCTGGAGATGGCCATACTGCTGTTCCGTCCACAGAAATGTCTTAAATGAAGGAATTTCAACTTATATAAAAAAGATTGCTTCAGATCTTCTCCATATGAACTAGAACTGGTCCATATGTCCACAGGTGATATGTGGACATATGGACTGACCCACGGGGGGCAGTGCTACATATGGAATGGGTCTCTGAGGCACGTCCTTCCTGGGAGTAGGGATGGAACTACTACAAAAATGTGGCACCAAGCTGGTTCTTCCCAACACTTGCCTATTACCCAACACAAAGGAAGAAACTGGCTCTATGCGAAGATTGTAGAATCTCGCAAAGGTTTTAGGTGTTGCCCAGTCGACAGCTCTGCAGATGTCAGCTAGAGAGGCACTGTGCGCCAAAGCCCAGGAGGAGGCTACACCCCAGGTGGAATGAGCCCTCGCCCCCAGGCAGCAAGGCTTGCCTTGGGAATGGTACACCAAGGCGATGGCATCCACTATCCACTGTGCCAACCTCTGCTTGGAGATTGCCTTCCCCTTCTGCTGGCCTCCATAGCAGACAAAGAGCTGCTCTGAGCTTCTAAAGTGCCGGGTGTGGTCCATGTATATACGCAGGGCGCGTACAAGGACACAGCAATGCCAAGGCTGGCAGGGGGAAGTGCTTGCAGATTCACCACTTGGTCTCGGAAGGGAGTAGTGGGAACCTTGGGCACTTATCCAGGGCAGGAGTCAGGATAATGTGAGAGTAGTGTGGGAGTAGTACGGGGCAAATATTAGGTAAACTTAAATTATTGAATGTTCTTGATGGAGGTGAGCACGGTCAGGAGCGCTGTCTTGAGAGACGATATCTTAAAGGGTTATTTCACCCAAAAATATATTAGCCCATGTTTTTCTCACCCTCAAAGCATCCTAGGTGTGTGTGTATTTCTTTTTTCTTTCAGATAAAATCTGAGATTTGTGTTATAATTGATATTTTCTTTTCTATTTGAAGTGCGCGTTATTATGTGAATTGCCTCACTTAGGGGCTCTAGGGGTAAATAACTGCTTCCGCCTATGACAGAAGTGAGAAAAAAAGTTGTAACAAAGTTCGTAGATTGGGAAGGAGGAGGCGGAAACCGCCGAACATTTAACCAATTTAATAATAAAATAAACATAAAACTGAAAATAGTTTTGTTCACAAACGACTGATGTGCACAAACAGAACCAAAACAACATAAATAGTCCATGCCTGGTCCTCTCTCATCCTTTACTCTCGTTACTCCTCCTTTTATCCTTCAGGAGATCCTCCGTGGGACTCGAGACCGGTGAGTGGCGCAGGTGTTGCCCATTATCATTAACTCCACCAGCCTCACTCCTCTCCCACTCGTCATATATCCCCATCTCTGGGGGCAGCCGATCATGCTGGCTATGGCATACCTGGGGGTAAGGACAGACGAGGTGAGAGAAAAGGACATAGAAGGATGAGGAGAGACAGAGATGAGTGAGGGGAGAGAGAAAAAAAAACTGCTGATTTTTTTAAACCAGTCCTCAACCAGTTGATAGGATCTCACTCGCGGTGCCATGCAATGGTACTGGACATCTTTGGTGGACAGCTCGATGCTCCTCCGGCTCCTGGTAAATGGCGATGGCTCCTCCGGTCGAGGGCATCCGGCAGCGAGTCCCTCGTTCCCTGCTCCTCCCCAAACATGGCAGACAGCAGCAGGATCCAGCGGCCTTGTGAACGGCCCTGACTCCTCCACTCCCTCTTGGACAGCAGCCACCCTTCCTTGGCCCAGGAGCACGGCAGTGAACTCTCCGTCCCACAGCCACCTTCATTATTCCAGCACACACCGCCTCAGGCAGCCACTGGCGGTCTCCGCTCCTTCCTGCTGCTTGATCTCCTCAGCAACGTGATCTCCCTCAGCAGAGAGGGCTCTCTGACAGTGTGTCCCTCCTTCCTCCTGGGTTTTGGCACCAATGTTCAGCCTTAAATGATCTACTTAATCTATATTCATTTTACATTTATGTACCCGATATTGTGTCCTGTAAATGGTCACCCCCTGTGGTTACATAATGTGTTCAGTTAGCAAATGTACGCTTGTGTGATGTTAAACACAGCTTTTAAATACAACTAAATGATGTTGACTTGTTTGTCAGAGTTTATAAAAATGATATAATTTCAATGTTATTTTGTCATCTTTTGTTGGATTTTGTCAGAAGACAAATTATAACCAACATATTATTTTTTTCCAACAAAACAATGCATAAATACACTGTGCATTCATGTATCTTTACTATGTATTGTATTTTTATCATAAGATAATGTAAATAGTGTTAAGACTCTTTGGATTTTGTGTGTCTCAACTAGTGATTAAAATGACTTATTTTATTAAAGCCTTCATACTTTCTGTTTTTAGCTATCACACATTTAAGAACACAAATGGGTGAGTAAAATATTAATGTTTTATGGCATAATTGTTTATTTGAATAATTATAATTTCTCAAATTCTTCATCATGTCAGACATTTATTTATATGTATTTGAGAATTTGACATAATGCACTGCATAAATGCAATCAAATAATTCAATTTCTAAATGATCAAATTCAAGTTCATACCATAAGAGGAAAACTGCACATTTAAACTTGAAATACGTGAAACAGCAATTTGACAAAATAATGTAAACAACTGGGAAATATGCAATTTCTTTATTAGGGTGTTTACCACTGTTTGCCTTCCAACCTTCTTATGGTTAAGTCAAAAACAGATGTGAAAATTATGAACATTGTTGTTCATAATATAATGTACATTGAACATTCCATTTATTTATGATTAATGAAACATTTTTATTTATTTATTCTTGTTATCTTGTTGTAAAGTTATCATGATTCCTTTAAAAAAGTAAGAATTGTCTTTATTCAATCAATTTCAATATTTTCAGCAGTGAATGTGATTCTGGATGCTGATACTGCTGATCCATGTGTGATTGTATCTGATGATGGGAAACAAGTGAACTTGGAAACTTACACAGAAGAGAGCTGGATGGAAATGAAGAGCAAACTGACACATTTAATGAATATCTTGTTTTTTTTTGGAGGGATGGATCCTCCTCAGGGAGTTTTTATTATGAAGTTCAGCTGTAGGAATAAACTAACTGTTTTTGGGGAGTGGCCAAGGAAACATTTAACAGAAAGTGCTGGATCAGTCAGAGTCCTAAGGATGGATATGGACTGTGAGTTTTTCATATATCTCTTTTTCTCTGAGTGTGAACAACCAGATGGTTGGTGTGTTTGTGGATTATGAGCTTGGGTCTCATCTCCTTTTATTATGTGGGGTCCATGTCGTCATATCTACTTTACTATCAGTTGTTTGATGAGAAACTCTATCCATTTGTTTGTTTGGGGGATGTGTGGAAGATGACTGAATTTACATCAAGTGAAATGCAAGGAAATAAAAATTTCAAAAGTGTAATAGCAATAAATATTAAATATTCTTTACACTACCAGTCAAAAATGGTGATTTTATGCCCCTCATTATCTTAACAAATGTTTTTGATTTAAAGTCTACACACATGAAGCCAGTAGCTACTAATACCTGAATTACTTGAAACGTGATATGCAGCCACCCATATTTACAGGATAATTAACAACAGAAGCTGGTTCTTTACAGAATACAAGCGACTGTCATGTTTTTAAAGCCAAATACATGCTGAAATTAATTTTACCGATATCTGGAAGCGAGTCACTATTATGATTTATTTTATTAGCAAAAATTCAAATTAGTCAAATTAGTAATCAATAATTAATAAATTAATTGTTATTATTTACCAATGATTATTGTTTGCATACCTCCCCTGACATGCTTCATGTCTCTAGTGTTTGTCCCTTGAGGAAAATATTTTTGAAATAAAAAGGAAAACAGTTTTTTGAAGAGAGAGAAAAAGCTTTTGAAGAAAAAAATAAAATAAATCTTAGGACGTAAACTCGGCAAGGAGCCTATTTAATAGCCTACCTGCGGGGTATTATAAGAGAAATCAATGAGGAAGAGACCTGCTAAAGCACTTTTGGTCCTGTAAGAGGGGCGTTCATGTTTGTATCTACAGTTGAAAGATAATTTCTGTAGTCATTAAAATGACATTAAATCTGATTTAGAAATCAAAGTCAACACCAGATTTAAATTAGTTCTAGTTTTAACTAGTATAATGGGAGGGACTGTGTAATCTAAGGAGTTTATGATAAGAGAAAGTAAAACTAAAAGAGGAATAGTCTCCGTATGATCTCTTGTATCATCTTATTTATTCACACTCTTGAATTAAAGGTAGGTCATGGCAGAACTGAGAAATACTTATACCTAAATCTTACAAGTCTACACTGATTTTCTGCTTTTTTTTTTTTTTCTGAATATAGACATACTGGGTATGTGTTAACATAACGACAATTTCCTTTTAGCATTTGTGTCCTTCAGAGATG